>NC_092866.1:53513368-53535260 GCF_032062135.1 Pyxicephalus adspersus | reverse complement strand
TGTATTGTATATTATACATGCTTGATCAATTATCGTAAGGTGGATTTATGATAGGAGGGGAAGGACCAGCTCAACACGTTTCCCTAGACATCGGAGTCTGCTTCCTCAGGAGACATTGGTGTGGTTAGAATTTTAATTAAACATTGTCATGTGCCATCAAAACATGTTTATGGACTATCAACCAATCCAAAAAGGCTATCCTGATCTCGCTTGGGAAGATGAAGGAAGTCCTCACCTATATAGGTCCTTGGAGCGGATACAAGCATGGCTGGGGGTATAAGCATTGTGTATGTGACAGACTTCTAAGGAAAATCACAATCAATATTTTTATCAGGAACGTTGAAGTGGAACTAACGCTGTGATACTTGCCTATCCACATTCCACCGCAAGTAACTTTTCTCCTTCTTTTCTTCGTCACACACTCGGCTCAAAGACTTTTCCAGAGCTGCCCCGACTCTCTGGAATGGACTTCCTCATTCTATTCGGCTTGCTCCTACTTTCAGCACTTTTGAAAGAGCATGCAAACCCATCTTTTTAAACTTGCTACCCGTCTTCTTCTGTCTCTTAAACCCTCATTACTTATTTTAACCATTCCATATCCTCTTCTTATTTGGTTTTACTTCCCTCACCTCCTAGATTGTAAGCTCTTTGGGGCAGGGTCTACTTCTCCTCCTGTGTCACTGTCTGTATCTGTCTGTTATTTGCAACACCTAATTAATGTACAGCGCTGCGTAATATGTTGGCACTATATAAATACTGTATAATAATTGGCTGTGCCAAGACGACAAAACTCCCACACTGGCTAATGGAAGTTCATCCCTTCCCGGCATGTGCAAGGGAAGCTGAAATTGCTGGCTTTCCCTGGCAACCACACTACATGCGCAGCTCAGCAAAATTTGGCAGTAGGGCGGTGATCAGGCAGGTAAGAATAGTTATTACAGAAGAGACATGACCTTTTCTGCTATACCTGCCTGTCTGAATGACCAATGTTCAAAGTGTGAATTTAGTTCCACTTCAAATTATTTGCTTCTCAAAATATTAGACATTCGTGGAGATTATGGGCACACATGATAACCTCTCCAATGCTCATTTTCGGAGAAAAAACTTTTTTTTTTGTTTTTTTTGTTAGAAGCACTTGAGATTCACTCATTTCAAATGTAGTAGGATTTACGGTGGTGCCGTTAGACCGCTCAGCCTCCCCTGGACGGGCTGTGCTCACGCGTTTGCCATTGTACCTCTTTCCATTGCAGAGTCATCGAGCACAATTCAAATTAGTCAATTTCTCCAAATGCTTCTATTGTTCCGTGTGTCACAATGCTTCCTGTTTCTATAACTGACACAACAGGCTCCGTGTCTTGCTGCTCGCTTTGTGTGTAGAATTTCTTTTAGCTTTTTTTTGTGCCTTTAGGAGAACAGGTGCGTGGGACAACACAGATTCCCCGGGTTCCCTATTATTACAGTACAAGAAAGTCGAGCTTCCTTCTTTTCAACTCCTGCCAGTAAAATATTGGTCAGTACTGCGGGGTGTAAAGGGCAGGTTTGTGCAATTGTCACGTTGCATCTGGCAATTTAGAAAGAGAAACTTGAATGTATTTATAGTAAGCACCTCTACGTTTTTTTATATGTTCACTCTGGCGATTATCGCTACACGAGGGAGTGGGATTACCTTCAGTTTAATGTTCTTTTGTGCTGATTTTCTTTTATTATTTTTGTGTTCATGTGTAAATCAAATAATACATTTTATTTTACATTTTTACATTATTTTTACATTTTAGGTAAATATAAAATACTGATCATCATCTCCAAGTGAAACCCTTACCCATCTATATAGGAGCTCATCTATATAAGCACTATTGGCTTTGATGGGTGTTCTGTGGTCTCGCTGGTCAGTAGTTTGGCATAGGAAGGGACAGGGTCAAGTTCTTAACCAGTAAAGCTGGCTAATATTTGGGTAGTAAATGGGACTTTTTGTTCTCCCCCTTCCTATTTAATGGGTGTCAAACAGGTCAGGCAGTGAATGAAAAATCTCAGCACATTTTCTGCATTGGACAGATGTCAAGCAGAACTGAGTGATGATGACTAGTCAGTATTGAACCCAGAAATTTTTTTAAGCCAGGTGGAAAGAAATAGTAGGTTGGTGACACCCCCGGTATTGTGTCCCAACTCTTTAGTAAATACCCAGAAACAGCCAGGTGGTTACTGAAAATTGCCGGGTATTACGTCTGGCTAAAAGGGGCTGGGGAGAATTATCTTGAGTCATGAGGATGGTTTAGAGCTGCCAAAACCAACCAGGATTCCTCTAGAATTTGCTAGGGGTTCCTTGAACTGTGGCCTTCCATTCAGTGATCCCTGCATAATTCTAGGGCCAGCAGCACTTGATAGGGCCAGGAGCATGACCAATGATATTTTTTTGTGGCCAACAAAGGTGATAGTCCAGCCACCACCATAGGGGAGCATTCTTTCCAATGGCCACCAATTTAGGAGGCGATTTTTTGACCCCCAACAAATTGGTCTTAGCAGGGATTAACAGAGACCTAAATATAATTTTAAGGGTTTCTCAGGACTAAAAAAGTTTGAGAAAGACTGGTTTAGATTCAATCTCAGAGTTGTGTTGCTTCTTTGTCCATTTCATCTCTATATGCGGTTGTCAAACAGAACAAGTAGAGAAGAATGCTCCACTTTGGGGTCACAGTTTGAAAAATCAAAAGACCTGTAAACTAGGCTACGTTGTAACCATTCCTCACTTTATCAAGGCCTTACCCTTGTGTTTTTAATCTGCTTCTTGCATCTATGCTGCAGTTTCCAACAAAAGCACCAAAGCTACTGTGGGTTGTATAGTAAAACACATCCAAACGTGTTGAGAACATAAGACCGCTCTTACGCAGAGTTGTGAACCTGCCCTTAGTACTAGGGTTGCAGGATCAGGATCCCTTTGCTGTTTGCAGGGTGATGCCTAACTTTTTGCTCCAGATTGTGAAAGATAAGTGAAACGCGTGGGAGTCATACTCCTCTATATTCTCTATGTACAGAGTATTGTGGAAGTGATGCTGACACAAGCTGTTACTGTAAACAGGAATTCAGTCCTGTACTCGCCCCCACACCAAGTTATCTCATGAGGCTGTGTGATCTCAGTTATTCCTCTCATACTTTGTGTTTCTGTGCACTTATTGTTGTGTTACACAAGAGATCTGTATATATGTGGGTGTACTTCCATGTCAGTCTCACTAGTCCTCAGCGGAAATATATGTTTTTCATCTTTAAAAGTGTAAGCTGAGCCAAAATGATATTTTTATGTTTTTCGTTGGAAGCTGACTGACGCACCTGCTGCCATCTTGTTCTGTAGGGAATGCCCCATTGAGAGATGTTTCTGCTAGAAGCCCTGGGAGAAGTGAGACACCGATATGACTAAAAGAGATCGCTAGGGGAATATGGCTGTTGGGTAGACCTAAAGTAGAATTAAATCCTACTATACTAAAATATTTCGACCAAATTTGCCGGATCGCAAGTTTTTCAATATACTCCACTGTCCCCGTTCCATCATGGGCACCACCATGTTCTTCTACTCCTCCTAGGTGTTCTTCATCTTTGTCCATCTTGATTGGCCAAGCCTTCCGGCACATGGCACAGGGGTTCATTCACTTTTGGCAGCCTTAGGGATTGTCGGGATACCTGGCATATCCCAGCATCATACGCTGAGTTGTACATGCGCTGCTATGATGGAAAACAGGTAGGTAAGAATGTTTTATTAGGGAGAGGTCATCGCCAGCCCCTTTCTGCAATAAAAATCCTACCTGATCTCAAATTTTCTTTGCGGAACTAAACCCAAAACAAAAAAAAAACATACATGCCTTCAATCCCGCAGGTCATTCTATTCATCGGGAGGTTTATTCCATCGGGTCTCCCGTCGTCCCAGTACCTGTTTTCAGCCTGGCGCAGAGGCGGCACCGAAATCTTGTACTCTCTTCTTCTGGGTTCTTCTTCCTGCATCACCTGATCTCGCAGTGCACAGGCACAAGATCGGATGACGTAGATTGGGAAAAATCTTGCCGATTTCACTGCGCATGCATTAGATCGGCCAATTTTTTTTCTATTGATGAAAGGGCTCTCTTTGCGCATGTCCGAGATGCTCGGGCATGCGCAGAAGGAGCAGCCAAGAGCCTCCCTTGATGCGTGACATAGGTATTCCGGGAGGCCCTGTGCTCCCATTGAACTTTTTTTTTTTTTTAAAAGGGTGTTGCGCTTAAAAAACAAAAAAAAACAAACACAAACAAACTTTTTACTCTAAATAAAAGGGTTGTCTACCCTTTTAATGTAAAGTAAAAAGTCTGAGTTTAGGTATGCTTTAAGGGGAACCTGACATAAAGCATATTGTCTGAGATTGTTCGGATGCAAGTTGCTAGTCTTTGACTCCTAATCTGTAAAACTACTATATAACCTTATAACTAAATATATGTCAGGAAATGTCAGCTTCTACCTGAGGCTTCTCTTCGCAGGTGCCACCTATTAGATCAGATTGCCTTCACTGAAATCAGGAATATGGGATCTGGCTATTCTTATTGGATTTTTGAAGATGGACTGTCATCATTTTCCTTGCCCTGGTTGAACAAGCATGTAGTATGGGAGTATATGCTTTACAGACATCACTAGCTGCATGCTTGTTCCTGACCAGAGGCTCCTGATGTAATGAAAGTAAGATTAGGACAGCAGCCTAGTAGCTTGCACCTTGGACTTAAAACACACAGCTAAATATGCAACTGGTATTTGCAATCTGGGGTTCACCTTTCAGAGTATTTGTAATTCTCCCCTACCAGTCTTGAGGTTTACAAAGCCAAGTCAGGCAGTACAGCTGGATAAGTATCCTGGCTTTTTTTCTGCTGCAGTACAGCTTGGTCCCTTCCCTGTCTCTAGTTTGCAATTGGACGATTATGCAGCAGTGGACTGTTGAGCTAATCTCTTTCCTCCACTCAAATGCTGTTTGTCAGCACCTGTGCCTGTTACAAAGCCTGATTGGTTAAAAATGCTACCCTCCCTCCCCCATCGCTAAAATTAGCCATACATAGCCAAAACTTCTTTTCTTACTGCTTTTGGATACAGCAAGGAAAAATTAGAACTTTAATCTGAATTACTGGCTCAGTCATAAGAAAGGCGTCCTTTTCACCAGGTATAGAAGCCGAACATTGAATCTGCTGGCATCTATCCCCCAACCCAAGATAAAGTTTTGTCCTTTAAAACGAACTTCAAAGATCAAAGTTTCCAGCATTGCGTCCTTGGCATATTTTCGACCATAAACTGTAACAAGGACACTGTGAGGCGTGCCATAAAAATTCCAGATTTACTTACATTTTTTGCAGTGCTGAATATGTTCTGGTAAACACTGAATGCCACAGCTGAAACTTCCTTTTATTGTCAAAACATTTCCTTTTACTGAAACAGCACCCTGGCATTTGCTGCATCGTGTTTCTGTGAAGGTCAAAGCAAATCTGATAGAAAGTGTAGATTGAATCTGTCTGGAGTTCCATTATACCTTGCAATCAGGTTTGCACTGGATTTGTGTCAAACAAGAAACTCATAGCTGTGCAGGTGACACCAATTCTTCCTGTTTCATAGTTTGTTACCTGTGCCTCCAGTCTGCTCTTTGCATGGGACTTTGATAGTGCTGGAATCACTGTGCCAGCTGGATTGTGGAAAAGAATCATTTCACAATTGACAGATTGTCCAGTCAAACTGCAAATAGGGCTGTGCAACGTGGGAGAAGTGTGCAAAAATCTAAAGCATCTGCAAAGTTCACATGGGGGTAAAAAAAAAAGCTTTAAAAAGCCTATAAATTCCCCAATAATCCCCCCGTTTCCCCGCCCATATAACCCCACATTCACTGTATGTCCTCAGCCTGCCAGGGTAAATGACAATCGGCCCCTTTCAATCAGGCATACTGAGGACATCTTGTGGCCAGAATGGAGTACTGCACTGGACATTTCTATACTGAACTTGGATATTGCAGCCTGTGCCTTGTTTGTTTTTTTTTAAGTCTCAGCTGGAGAATAAAATTTGTTGCTTTTACTGCTATTTTTTGGAGTGTCCATTAAAGTAAAAAAAGCAACAACTATTTTCACTTAAGGTATTAGGCGGAAGACCACATTCTGATCACCTGGGGATCCTTGTGCATCTGTAGCAGCATGGGTACTCCGCCACTGTACATTCCTGCCACTGCTGGGGACCAGCTTATAAAAAGAATTTCAACAGATTTCTTGATTGTGGGAGAAGTTTTAACCCTTTCTCACTGTACTAGAAATGTGCGTTTGATTTTGCTCTTTTCCCTGTTGCAATGACTTATTTAGATTTATTTAGAAATTGATCTTTTGTATCAATGAGTGTGCATTGTCAGCCAGTAACAGGAAGCATGTTATTGTCCAAATTACCAGGGATAAGTAAATGAGAAAAACAAATAATAAAAAAAAACAATGCTGCTACCTATTGATGAGATGATGCTGATGATAAGACAGAGAGGAGTTTGTACAATAAACTGGACTAATGGGACAATTTAGAGTTCAATTCTCTACAAATAAAGCATGTGAGGGTTGTCACTCAAGAACAAGAAGTGTGTTACATGTGAAAATCAAGGAATAAAAAGACAATGATAATATAAATGCTAGTTGATGTTTGGACATACACCCCAGTGTGTTTGGGGCAATGCCATCCTAACTGCATGGTCTGGATTTGACTTTAACAATCGCCCAATATTCCACGGGCCCTAGGCAAGGTCTTCTCCTCCTCCTGTGTCACTGTCTGTCATTTGCAAGCCCTATTTATTGTACAGCCCTGCATAATATGTTGGTGCTATATGAATGCTATATTTAAAAATAATAAAGTCTGGGCAGCTGCTTGTATGTTAATGGATTGGAGATATTTTTATCTAGCGAGCTATGATGGGAATTCCCAGCGAGTTCTTCTACTAATCGGCCTTTTCTCCCACATTATTTAGATAAAGTACCAGCCTCTCACAGCACCCATTCATAGTAGAGGCAGGTAGTGTCAGGAGCGTAGAATGTGATGGCGGTCTGCTGCAGCAGGGAGCTGCCTTGGTTTAAAGGGAAACCCCACTTCTTTGAAAATACTTGTTAGAGTTTAGTACTGTGACCAATCTGTGGTTAAATAAGACTCCATAAAACCATCAAAAATGTTTCCTCTTCCTTACTTCTGCAGCAGCTCTTTTGTATGTATAGGAAATAATTTGACATTTACCTTTCCTGCCTTCCCAGCAGTCTGTTAGGACTGTTTCAGATGCTCAACTGCACTCCCATTCAATTGGTTGGGAAGCATATTGTGTATGAATGCATTCCTGATAGAGTTGCAGTGCGTTTCTAAAAGTGATGTTGTTTTTTTCCATGCAGTTGATTTTTCTCCTCTCAACTGCAAAACAAAAGGGGAATGCATGCAAATGTGTTAACATGTGGTGCGGTTTGCCATTCCTGGGTGCAGTTTGCTATGCACATGGGAGAGACTTGCTGCATGGTTTGTAACCTGAAATGTGAAAGGGGCCTAAAACTCTTAGTACTTCATAATGTGGAAACATACAACCTCCTTCCCCACATTGCAGTGCTGGGAACCCAAGTTCACCATGTCCCAGTGTTGTCACATTGGGGTGATGAAGGGGTGCCATAGAGTGCCCAAATCTTATGACTATGCAGGTGACATAAGACAGTGGGGTGGCATAAAAGGTGAATGAGTGTAAATGTGCAGAGTTCTCCCCAACCCCTTTTAGCTGGGTGCACCACCCAGGTCTTTTCTGGGGGGGGGGGATACTGATGTGTCACTTAAAGTGGGTTCTTTGACCACTGAAATTCTTGGAGAGAATGAAGATCAGTGGTCAGGCTAGTAGGACAGGTAAAGTCTCTTTTTATAGAAGGAAATTTAATTGCTAATTTTTGAGTTTGCACCATGGTCACTTTAAGAATGCAAATTGAAATATGTTACCCATTCCAGACTCCCATGTTTCTATCCTGACACATTCCCTTGAATCTCTCCATTGTAATCCTAAGAGCAGTTGGTTAAGAGGTAGCATGAAAAACCTTGTTGCTATAACTAGCCTTAGTTTTGCATGTTGCTTGTTCATTTGTGTGATATTTGCAAGCAAGTTTGCATTTTTAGGAGGATTTACTGGGGTTACTGATCCATCATCTCTCAACACTCTGACATCAGAAGTTTTCTTTTTACATTTCCCTGTGTAATCTAAAACTGCTTTTGTACCAAAAATCCACATTGATGAATAATATTTGATTAATTAATCTTATGTGTAAAATATAAATACACTATCGACTGCAGACTATAGGCTTCTATTTAGGATATTCCAAGACTCCCAGTGGTATCTCTTTAAAAGAAAAGTTTAATGGTCTTCGTGCTGAATGACATTTGATCTTGTCATGTTTTACTCTTCCACAGGCAAAAGCTGCCATGGAAATTTATAAATAACATAAAAATGCAAAGGACATATTGTATGGCATAAAGTGAACCTGATTGGCAAAATACCATGTCTGCAATACCATGTGGTCATTTAACTGTGTTGGTCTTCAAATTGATCTCTCTGGAGGCCTTGGATACTTTGCATGGGTCCTCACCGTGTGCCCAAGTTGAGATTTGGTCCTGTCCATTCCTATGCCAGACCCTACCTCTGGTCATTCAGCCATCAACCACAAGCCTGTGATGTTCTGGCTCAGGCAGTTGGATGCCAGGGGCTTAATTTTGTCTTGGAGTTTCTAGATTACAAAAGGGCTGCTAAAGGAAAGGAGAATTGATATTACCACTTCTCTTGTAGATCAGGGGTCCCCAACCCACCGGTCCGAGGCTTACTAGTGGTCTGCGGCCATCTGACAGGTGGGCTACAGCTCTGGCCGGTGCACCCCCCAGCCCGAGTCCTTCCCCCGCACAGTGAGTTGTGTCTTTGGATACAACCCGCCCACTCTGAGCCTGCGATGGAAGAGTGGACAGGTTCTGGCATCATGACATCACTTTGGGGTAAGTCTCTTTCCCTATGAGTGACTCATGACTCCCCGTGCATGCGCAGTCCAGAGTCCATGCATTTAATGATCTGTAAAGTCCGAAAGGTTGGGGACCTCTACTGTAGATCATCTGTCCAGCAGCTTGCAGCATCCTCAGTCTCCTTTTATTCTTGCAGAGAAGTACCATTCTCCGCATCCCATGCATGTACTCTGTGCAGAATTAAAGTACAGTACCTTTAATTCTGTACTCTTGTTTCCTTTATTATGTTTTAGGACAGTTCTGGTTCACGTTTTTAGTGAAACCGCCCCATTATGACTGCATTTAGGTTTTGTTTTGTTTTTTTTAAATAAAAAGGGCTTAATGTTGCCATGGAGCGCCCATGTTCGTAGGATTGAAGGTGCTTCTTCAGAAGAATCCATCTGAAAACTAATACTATTACCTTCCTTTTAGTATTGTAGTTTCCTTGCCACGTTTAATGGTATATTTTCACAAATGCAAGCCAGTACTGGAAATGTACAACAGAAAAAAAAATAAACTTATTACAAGACAGTTGTATAGTACAATTTATAGTGGCCCCAACTAAACATGACGCTTGCTGGACCTGTAAATCCTAGGGGTGCCCAACTTGTGCATCACTATCTAGATCTAGATGACTTTGAGATAGAGAGTAGATCTCAGAGCCCTGCCTTTCAAAATAAACTCTACCACGAATGGGAGTTATCAAGTCCAACTACCATTCCACCATGACTGATGATCATTTGGAAGTCTGTTTGAGCCTGGATACCCGCAACTACTGTCCGGACTATGCAACTTTGGCTGATACCATTCAGTTTAGGACGTCATCGGAGTGAGGTAATGGCCAAAAATGTACAGAATTGTATTGTGCCATACATGTTCATGCTGTTATGCAAGGTAAACAATATATATTTTAAATATAAAGTATACTCGGTATATAAATAAATATATGTTTAGCATTTTTATTGTTGGTAGATCATTTTGACTTGTTTTTTTTAAAAGTAGCTCTCAAGCCAAAAAAGTGTGGCCACCCCTGTCCTAAACAATGCAGAGCCTATTACAAATGTTCACATAAAAGAAAATCTTGGTAGCGGTGACTACATCATGATTTCATTATTTCTAATTGTAGACAAAAAGTACAAGACAGTACAAAAAGCCCAATTTTAAAAGAGCAAATGCTATTGGCTGATCTACATGACTGTGATGGAATATTGTCATCAAAGAACAGAAATGAGAATGTTACAAATCTACTGAATGAGTAGCTTACAAGGATATGGTCCTGGAACTGTTACATGAAATTTCTTTCATTATTCACTGTCTTATGTAAAAAAGAAAAGTCTGTTTATTACTGGACTGAGATGTCCCTTTTTCATTGGACAACCACACATCTAACTACATAACAGCTTCCTATAGATATTCAAAGTCAATTCCAGGAAGTCGTATAAAGTTCATTGTGACTGAAATTACTCTTCAGAGCAGTCTGGTGATACAAGCAGTCTCTTTCTGATTCAGAGAATAAAACCTTTACATAACATAGAACAACCGTAATAGCTTTCCATATGAGAAGAATAAGAAGAAAAGGAGGACAAGAGTAGAAATGTGGCCAATCATGATCAATTCGGATGTTCTATTCTTCCTAGGGAAAATAATGAATCTGATAAATTGCTATGGACTACAGCCTTACTAAGAGGTACTTATAAAATAGACTCTTAGAAAGCAAAATGATGGAAGAGAAATAAAGAGGGTTCTCGGGGAAAAGTTTAAAGAAAGAATACTCGGGGAAAAGTATCCTGGAAAGATACTGGATTTACTGATCGACTTCAGCTCATCACGGTCTGGAGGGTGCCTGGGATTACAGAATTGTTCTTGTTTTTATTGAATTGCATTGAATATTTAGAGGAGATATTTGCCATTCTAGAAGATCCATTTGTGGGCATTGCAGGTTCATTCAGCGGCCCTCACACAGTGCTTGTCAATGCTGTATAACCATGTGTTCACAAATGAACATCATGTCATATAATCGCCCCAGGTGCCCCCAACTTTGTCGGCAATTATTTAACTGTGAAAAGACGTGATAAAACCCCTTGCACTTTATAAACATATAGCAATGCATGAATTAGCTTTATTTTAAATTTTATATAGGAACAGATATATATATATGAATTCAATTCATTCAGTCTGTTATATGTAAATACATATGGCGTGTTCTAGGCCTTATTGACACGCCTTGGAAACATGTAACACAGATTTCGAAGGGTTAAGGTGTTGACAAGCAGCTCCATAATTTGCAAAACATCGATTTGCTAAGGCCTCAGGATGCAAATTTTTGACGTTGTTTTCCAAAGAATGCTGATGATCCCAGCCATACCTAGTATGGTAAATTGTACACATTGCCCGCAGCTATTAGCTTACTACTATGTCTTTCTTTTTCTTTTTTTTTTACTGAAAGATTTATTTCTAGGCTTCAGAAAGCTTTCCTTAGTTTTCTGGCCATTTAAGGACAGGCCCAAGGGCAGATCTTGAACTGGGGATACCCCCATGAGGTTGCCTGCCTTAAGTCTCCTCCAGCATTTTGTGCTGATTGGCTCCCTGTGCTGCTCCCCATTATTAATACAGTCAAGTAGACCACTTATAGGTGCCTGATAGTACTTAGGCTCTTTTCCAACAAGGATCTTTTCCAACAACAAAAGACCGCATGATACATGAACGAGCGCTGTACATACAGCACTATTCTGCTCTATGGAGAGGGAAGGGTTCAGGATGGATCCATGAACGTCAAATGCTGTACACACGTCAGATTTTTGTCCAATATCAGCCCAGAGGCGATTATTGAACGAGAATCATCTGTTATGTGTACGTAGCCTAAAGCCGCATACATACGTGCAATAATAGTCGTTGTAAAGGATCTTTCACGTTGTATATACAGCACCGTTCTGCTCTATGCAGAGGGGAGGGCGAGAATGACGGAGCGGCACCCTGCTGCGCGCTCTCTCCCCTCCCTTACATTGAGATCGTTAGTCGTCCATCAATCATGGATCCACTAGGACAGTCGTTCAGATGATGGACGACTCGCACTGTACACACGCCAGATTCTTGCCCAATTTCGGCCCTGAGCTGATTATCGGGCGAGAACCGTTGGACGTGTATACGTAGCTTTAGGGTGGCTTATTTGTTTTTACGCAAGAATTTTATTGCACGTTCTATCATGCAGACAGATGGGCACGGAGCACATGCCGTCACATATACTTTCAACTCAGTATTCCCATATTACCCTGCAATATCTATACTTAAGTTTCATAACAGCTTTAACAGTAAATGCTTTTCAATGCTGATATGTAATTTTTCTGTATTGAATCTCGGCAGACACGTATCGTCTGAGTGATGTGCGGCAATGCAACCAATATAACAGCTCGCTCAACCAGTTTGGATGATGACAGCCAAGCTGTTAAAGTTCCTTTTGAATGTGTTATCTTGTTTGTTCTTGCGGCTTTCCGACTGTGTTTGGACTTTATGTTCCTTTTTATTCCCCTAGACTTCTATAAAAGGCAGTCATTTGTGTCCGTGTCACAGACCTGAACATTGGGCTACCGACAATGATGTCACAGCTTCAGCGTTCTGTCACTGACTGTCAAGGCATATGGGGTTCATTCACATTGATGTGTTTTTCCATTTCAGTTCTCTTCATGTTTTCAATCACAGAAATAATAAAATGAGGGAATGTGTATAATCAAATTAATAGTTTTACCATTTGCACCATGGGTAAAAGTCTCAAGTATCTGTCTTTCTATTTGGGTTTTCTGCAAAATTATTTCTGCAAAGCAATTACATTTTCAAGTTTTGTCCTTTAAAAACTGCTGAAAAAGTTCAGATTGATCTACCAGAAATCTAATGGGCATCTAAGTTTCTGTTGTTAACAAACAATTCAATGGATCTGATTTATTAAGACTGGTGAAGGTAGACTATCATGGGAGATTTTGGCAATCCAGCAAACCTGGAATAGATTTCTTAATCTAAAAATCATTGCTTATTAATTGGCAAATGTTTTCAGTCCTGGAACTGGTCCATTCCAGATTTGTTGGATCACCCAGGTTCTACCATGATAGTCTATCTTCTCCAGTCTTGGAGAGCTTTATTATATCAGGCTCACTGACGTTGCTGCACCAGCGAGCACCTACCAGTCAGTGATCAACCCAGAGTTTTTTTTAAGCTGGGGAAGAAGCTGTGGGAAGAAATTGTAGGTGGGTGTCAGCCCTGTATTGTGACCCAACTCAGACAGCCTGGTGGTTACTGAAAAGTGCCAGGTGGTGCACTCAGCTAAAAGGGACTGGGGAGAACACTGCTACCAAGTTTGTCAGCTTTGCCTGTTGGACTACTGAACCTATGTCCATCTCTCCCTGTCTCTTTTCAAGTTCACTCATTGATTTCTTTCCTAAAAAACAACAATACCCAAGAGTGTGTGTGGGGGGAAAGGGCTATTGGGAAATGTAGTTCTGGGGTTTGTGTCAATTGAAAATGAGCCACCAGCAGATTGCTTCCTGTAGGAATTGTACAAGGCATGTCGTGTCACAGGTAGTAATATTGTGTTCCACTAGAGGATCAAGGTAAAAAGTAATGTAAAAAGTAATGTCTGGACATAAATTAGAGGGAAGATGGAGGTTGGGGGATATTGCTGCTATAATTGTTCTGATTTTTGGAGTTTTGTTCTGTAAAGCCAGCCATTGACTCTAGAGGGGCAGTGTTTAACCCATATTTTTTTTTTAAGCTGGGTGTGAACAAACTGTAGGTGGGTGGCAGCTTCTGTATTGTCCCAACTCTTCAGTAACCACCCAAGAACAGCCAGGTGGTGCACCCGCCTAAAAGGGTCTGTGGAGAACACCGAGGAGGGGTTCAAGCTGGTGACTTACAATGCTGAAGACCAGATGAGCCAGGCCAGTCGTATCTACAGGTGCTCCAGGTTCAGTTCCCATGTTGCCCCACTTTGTTACATAACCTTAATGGTAATTTTTGTTGAGTCCTTTCTGAGCTGCCCTTTGCCTAACCTATGTGATTATTTTTATTGATGTTAAATAATCAGCTCATTGTGAAAATGATGACTAAAACTGAGCTGAGCACTTGTTAGGCTGAGACTTGGCTGCTGTGACCAAGTGTAAAAATGACTTCATCACACCTGTAAATTTGGTTTGCAAGAAAAAAAAATCCTAAAATATCCCAGCGGATGATGAGTTACCTAAAACGAGAGGCAAGATCACTCTTAAAGCAGAAAAACTGTGGTTAGGTAGGTTCTTTATTTCCGAAAGGACAGGCTTTGTCTCATCTGCAATAAAACATACTTACCTGCCAATTATTTACCTGAGCTCACCTCTCCTTACTCCTTCATTAGCGGTGTCACCTTCATTGGAGTTTCTTCCATTTTCAGGATCATCGGCCATCTTGATTGGCCAGGCAGGATTGGCATACCTCCCAAGCATGCGCACAATAATTAATTTCTGCCAGCCAGGGATGCATGTGCAGCTTAATGCACATTATACTAAAGATTATAACTGGGCAGGTAGCTTTGTTTTATTGCAGAAGAGACAACGCCTGTCCCTTCTGCAAAAAAGAACCTGGTTGTTCCTAGTTTTTGAATTTTTAGGTCCATTTCCGCTGCAGTAGAAGAACCGTTCTATTCCACCCTCTAGCAGTCCATGTCTTCGGCCTTCACTCCCTATTGGTGTGTTGCAGCTTTCTTGATATTTGATATTTTCAAGAATGCCGGATACCCGTGTTCCTCACCCATGCTGAAGCTCCATTATCCAACTTTTACATCATTGCTATGTTACGTTGTGATTAGAGTCGAGGGGGATACATGTATCGGACAATCCCAAATAAGCCTGGGCAAGCAAGGGTGAATGTTTTGTGAGAAGGAAAGAATACCTGTAGTTAGTAAATAACATACGATTTTATGATCTTAGCAATTTTTTTTATTACACAGTATTTATATAGCACCAACATATTACGCAGTGCTTTACAAAATCCATAGTCATGTCACTAGCTGCCCCTTAAAGGAGCTCACAATCTAATATGCCTACCATAGTGATATGTCATTATCACAATCTAAGGTCAAGTTTGTTGGGGGAAGTATGAAAACATGTCCAAGAATGGATTTTCTAATGCTTACCCACTCTATTCAAAACTATGAAAAAAAGTTTACATTTTTTTCCTTTGTTGCTTCTATTTTTAGTTATCTTCAATACGCATGTTTACCTCCAAATATTTGGATACTTCTGTTTGCATTGAATCTTGACATCTTCGTTTGCATTTAGCAGCAGCTAGTAAATCTTGCCAACACAAAGCAAATATGTAAGCAGAGGCGGTGCGTAGATCCGTGTGTGGGTATGCTAGGGGGTTTGTATTCTTTGTAATGGTGCTTATGGGGAAGGGAAGGGGTATTCTATAATTATAGTATTCTATAATTGTTTCCCAATCCTTAAAATGCATCCATTCTGATATGTTCTCCATTGTATTCGATATGTTCTCCATTTGTAGCTGATTTTAGCAAAATTATATATAGAGAAAGGGCAAGGCTACTTCTTTGGTGGTCATGCTGGATCCAATGGATTCCTTTTTCACCTACCGAGAGCAAACATACAGATCAAGAGTTCTGCCTTAAACTTCACAGTCACTGTTTTAATAGTTTTTATTGTGGGTTACAAGGTATATCAATAAAATGATACAATGTTACAATAAAAATGAAGTAACATGAAATGATACAATTTAAGTTATAACATAAAAGAAAAATAAATGCATATAATGTAATAAAGATAACCTATAAGAAAGAGATAACTAAAGAAATAAGTAAAAGAGAAGAGGAAAATAAAATGAAATATTATTTCAGGGGAGATATATATAACTGTATTACATAGAAAGAGTATCTATATTTAATTTAGTATAGTTTATCCACCGGTCCCAGATCTTTAGAAATGTATCATATTTTCTGTAATAGAAGTTAGTTTCTCATTTATCATAATATTATTAATTTTCTGAATTACTATTTTATAATTGAGAGGATATTTTCCAAAGGTTTGCAATAGTCATTTTCGTAGCACAAAATATGAAGTTTATCAGTTTTTGTTTTGTTTTGGGTCACTCTGTGTTTTAAGTTGCCATTTATTTTGAATGGCATCCCAATGCACCACAACCCATGGCATGCCTTGCAGCAATGCAGATTTTTTTTTCATTCATTTTGATTCAGCTTTGTAATTCATCATCTTAATGGGTGAGTTGTAGCACAGTGTACTATGAACAAGCCTTTAGTTGCCCAAAATCATTTCTGTACAATATGTAAGTGAAATGGTTAATATTTCTTCCTCTCCATTGTCAGAAATCAATTGCAAAACAGCTATCATATGTTGTTTCCTCCTTGTCCTTTTACTCTTTCCTTTCTTTCTTACTTTCTCCCTCATTTCCTTCTTACGTCTTTTTTCTATCCCTATTTCCTCTCTTTTTCTTTTTTCCCTTCCTTTCTTCTTTACATTCTCCCTATTTTCATTCTTCTTTTTTTTTTTTGCTCTCTTTCTGCTTCTCTTCCTGCTTCCCTTCCTTTCTATGTCACGTTAATCTTCATATCCTATTTCTGGGCTCCAGCTATCATCCCTTCTTTTTTTTCTTGGTATTAAGTAGTCCAAGTTAACAGCTGTCACCTTGGGAAGTTTCTGAAGTAGTAGGTCCGCATAGTCAGGGAGTTTCTGCTCTTCATTCCTATGGTGGACCTCTCATTGAGTAGTTGGGCTAATCTTGGGTTGTTTCTTGGAGTTGCGTGTTACTTGTTATGATTGTATTGTGAAGTTATTAGGTTTGGATTGGATAGGCATCAACCAAGTCCTATAATTTAGATTGGTGCATTAATTAATTGTTTAGGTGTTGGTCTATTAATGAATGGAAATATTGTAAAGCAAACCCAGCATCTGCCTATCTGAGGGCTATATGGATCTTTGGGCTGCCTGATGACATGGATACTGAGGTCCCCGTCATCCACAACAATGACATATTTCCTTTTTTCAACTTTTTTAAAGGGAACCTATTGCTGTATTTACTAATACTGTACGGTAATCTAATCAAATGTCAGATTGCCAAATTATACTTGGTTTACTTTAAAGGTTATTTCTGAAATCGAAACTAGAATTCAGTTCTGCCAAAATATTTGCAGCAAACCTTTTCCTATTGTCTTGATTGGATTCTTTAGTACAACTTTGGGGTCTTTTATATCGAAGATGGTGCCATTTGTGTTAAGGTTCTTCTATCCAGCTGCTCAGCAATTCAAGCTCCAAACTAGGACTTGGGACCTATTTGGCAGACCGGCAGCCTCTCTCTTCTTTACACAACCCCATACGGCACCTTGCAGCCTGACATAACAACACTACAGATCCTCCAAGACTACTTCCACCAACACGACCCGGCCATGTGCCATTATCCTGGACTGGACACCCTCATATAGAATTCAGGAGCCAGTCAGTCCTACAAGCCAGTTTTGAGCAACCATAGCCATCATTTTTGGAACGCCTATCCATATACAACCGGCACCTATAGCGTGTTGTCATACACTAGACACAGTCCAGCTTTCACTTTAACATCCCAAACTTTTCAGCTGCCTATGTAAACCGAGCCTGACAGCATTATACACACCAGCTCTTATCTCCCCTTCCTACTTTTGGAAGTATATACAGTCATTTATATATATAGTTAACACATCACTGCTCATATATACAGCTCTGCTTTTACTTGCCTCAATTGACAGATCAGCAAGGGGTGCATTGAGCTGGAATGCTGAGCATTCGTGGCCCTTGCTTCTTATTAACCCAGAACCCCATTTTTTACTAAAACCACCCCTGCACACTTGCATCAAAGCTTTTTTTATTTTTGCGTTCCATATTACTTTGCACGCCCTTTGCATTCTTGCTACGTGCCAGTGAGCAGTTGGGTGTACTGGTGCCAGTAATAATATCACCGCCGCTATTACATTAACACTTTAGATGACACATAGTCAGGCTGCAGGTCTCTATCCCGCACATACACTTCGAGGCTTCAAAGTCAGTTTGCACGCCTCCACGAGGGCTTAGAGACACACTCACCTTTCTATCTGACTAGGTGACATTCTAGAGGAGACTCAGACTGTGTGACATCGCCTCTGTTCTCACGCTGTGGGGCTGTGCACTGCACACACTCGTACACACACATTCACTCACACATTCACACACGGCTCACTTCTAACTCAGTCATGCTTTCTTAATAATAATCCTCCTCGTCTCTTCTTGCCCAGTGGATTGCTCCAAGCCTGTATCTGCGCTGAATCCTCTGACCGACGGCTCAGGTCATTGACTTTTTTGATTTCTTAATGCTGTTTGAGATGGGTGCAAAGGGATTTAAGGGTGAGGGGTAGGGGCCGGGGAAATGTCAGCATGCTTTTTGTGAGTAGAATTTGTAAAAGGAGATGTATGGGGGTAATTAAGGAATGCATTGCAACTATCCAGCACAGAAATCAGCCAGCAAAAAGTAAAATTGAACTCTGAAAGTTTTAATGTATATGATTAGCAGTGTCATAGCTACCTAAAAGCGGCTTTTTCATGCGGGCTTGTCTATGCTTGTGCAATTGAAAGTTGCTGCTTTTGTCACTATGGAAAGCAAGATCACAGTGTCAGAGCAAGCTGAACGGCATGCCAGTCTCTTTTGTTGTTGCTGCAGAGTGATCAACAGTGGAAAGTCTGTTCTGCTGCACTAATAGTGAGTGTAGAAGAAAGATTTGTCCTGCTCTTGGAGACTACAGATAAAGAGTGAGCAATACTCAGGATTTTAAAGTCATTCTCTAACAACGTGGAAGATGGGTGGCTGGGTGTAACTGTGTTTCTTTATCTGCTGCATGAGGAAATACTTGTGGGTTGCTTTTTTTGTGTGTAACTTCTCTCTAAGAGGTCAGTCCACCCAAAAATGATATATGGGTAATAGTTGGTCGCCAGTCATCTCTGAGTGTTCTCACTTATACTGCTGCAGTAAATAAATCCAGGAGGAAAAGTGATGGCAGCGTAATGGGAGCACAGACGTGGAGCAATCGACTACAAATATCTGAATTGAATCTCAAGTCCCCGAGAGAGACAAAATGATTAGATAGAACTCCAGGCAGATTTAAGCAACTGATATAATGCAACTTTGTATTTATTATTACGTGCTCAGATTGGGAGAGGGAGAAACAACACGAGCAGCCAATTTGTTTATGTTCTGATAAGAAGCATTCTGGTAAAAGTGATCATGGGCAGGAACCAAAAAAATCCAATAAAACATTACACTTCATCATCCAGTAAAATGAAAAGTGATTGCCGATTGTATTTTTAGGCAGGTCAGTTACCCTAATGTGCTGGGCGGTGCGCACCACTAAAAGGGACTGGGGAGAACACTGTATGGGATACTGCAGTCTGTATGTTGCCTTTGGCTTATAAGGCTGTGTTCTCTCCAGCCTCTTTTAGCTGGGCGCACCACCCAGCACTTTTCAGTAACCACCTGGCTGTTTTAGGGTAGTTACTGATGAGTTGGGTCACAATACCAGGGCTGCCAGCCGCCTACAGTTTTACCCCACCCGGGTCAAAAAAAATTTCTGGGTTTAACACTGAGGCCACTAGTCTTTTCTAATGATACAGCCTGGAGCACTGTGCCAGTTATGGCTATCGCTGCGGCTGTTTTATTCTCGATCTTCATTCCATCTCCATTTTTAATGCAAATTTGATAGCATCTTTTTGTCCTTCTGGTTGAATAGCTGCTTGTGTTTATAACTTCCCCCATTGGTGTGTATTTGAATACGTTCTGTACTTTGTATTGTAATATGGCCGGCATTTGGGTATAGAAGAGTTTTATTATTTTCTTTTATTGTGTTACTGTTTTACTAGAACAATTTTTTTAACAAGCAGAAATTGGGATGTGTTCCTGCTAAATGAAAGCCCAGGGTAAGGTTAGCATAGCTGATCACAGGAACACACTTGGCATTGTCAATACATTTCTGGCCACTGTATAGCGCATACGTATTCTGGGCTGGGCTAAAAATGTTTTATTTGTTTTTTCTCATTCAATAAATGTTTATCGGAGAAGTTCAACAATTTACAAATCACAAGTGATATGTTGTTACAATAAAGACACCTAGGCAGGTGTATGGCATGTTCAGACGAACATTGCCAACATTGTACTCAATGTAGTGTTGTCCCCAGTCCCTTTTAGATGGGTGCACCGCCCGGCACTTTTCAGTGGTGATTACTGAAAACTTGGGTCACAGTATAGGGGCTGCCACCCAGCCTAAAATAATTCCTAGGGAGAGTACTGCAATGGATTTGGATGCTACATGAAATGTCCTAGGCTCATGGGGGTAGTAAACGCCATGATAAAATACCAATAATCTGAATGTGCCCTTACTTACTGGGGTACTTACGGGCTGATAGTGGACACGTGCTTTTCACCCAAAAAGCAATCTTTTAGAGATCATTGCAGGTGGACTATGACGGTACAGACTGGCTGCTCTGCTCTCTGCCCATCATCTTGTTCTGTGCAATAGGGAAAGGGAGGACGAGAGAATGCGGGTTGGGACAACCTCCTTCATACCGTTGGCTGCACAAACTGGATTTTCCTTTAGTTTTTAAAAAATATGTAAATGTGCATTACCAATAAAACTGTATCGCAGTACACCACAATACCTGGTAACCAACTGCTATGTTTTATGGTGCGCTCTTACCAAAAATAGTGCATGCACCTCTTTTGGTGTGTTGGGCAGCCTATTTAAAGTGTAACTAAACCCTAAATTACTCACCTATCCCCGATCTATCACGGGGTGCTCCCATCTTCCTTCTTCTTTGCTCCTTAAAGGACAGTCTTTGGCCATGCCGGAATGCCGTAGGGAATTCAGGATTAACAGCTCAGCAAAACTTTGTCAGTTGGTCTGCGATCAGGCATGTAAGAGCAGTTATTGAAAAAGGCACATCGCCTGTCCCTTCCTGCAATACCCACCTGCCTGAACTGCCCATGTTGGAAAAGTTCCACTTTTGGTGATTCACTTTCAAGTGCCGCGACAGTATGAATCTGATCTTAATCTTCAATGGGGCCGCATTCTGTCAACACCACTGTGCATCATATAGCACTGTGTCACAGAAAATAGTGCATGCACCTGTTATGGTGCATTAAGGAGCTCATCTACATGACAAAATGCAACATGTGAATTCAGCTTTAATCCTCAAAGGGACTGCATTATATTCACCAAGGGCTGCACCTACTTAATTCTAGGAAATGTTTATGGCACTTCAGAAAGTAACTCTATAGTAAAAATTGGCCCAACAAACATTTCTTAAGGTATTTACCTACAAACTGGTGTAAGGAAATGAAATGTATCGCCTGGAAAACCATTGGGGGCCTATCCCATACATTATCCTTAAACACATAGGACTGCATAGATGGAGTTAGAGGACCTTGCAGCCCATAAACCAGCAGTTTTACATGCTAGATAGTAAGGCTGACCACGAGAAATGCTTCAGCAATGCCAATACAGACTAATAAACATACTGTTCTTTAGTAGAGTAAGAAAATCTTAGATCCCCTGTCAATTTTGTATTTCTGTTCTGCTGCAGATTTTCTCTCTTTACTTTCTTTATTTGGTGAAAGCATTGTCAGCAGGACAGGAAGTAAGGGTACATTTCCCCTAAAACACACACAGATGGTATCCTTCTTCCTCCAATATATTCTCTATTTTGTTAGTGTTGGAGTGAACCCATCAGTGCCACATCCATATTAAACCTTTTCAAGGTTTATTTAACCAATTTTCTAAATGGATTTTCAAGGCACATAATTTCAAACATAAGCTTAAATTATAATTTATTGTACA
>NC_092866.1:53490893-53512992 GCF_032062135.1 Pyxicephalus adspersus | reverse complement strand
TTTCCTTCTTAAACAGTTCTCTTCCCCCTCTAAATCCAAATGTACTTTAAACCTAACCTGTTACCAACCTGGACAATGAAAGCAAAGCATGTGGGAAAACGTGGAGGAATAAGTAACCTTCAGTGAAAATCATATATGTGAGCCAACGTTTAAAGATATAGGTGATTAATGTTATATGCTAATTTTGACTTCCAGTATAAGTCAACATTGGCCCTTCCTGATTTTTGACTTTTATGTCTACTTCATGAAGCTGTTTGGCTTATTAAATGGCCAAAAAGCTCATGGAGGGAACTTTATTTATTTCCCTGGGGTCTCCACTGAAGAATGAAAGGTGACAATACAAGAGGTCAACTGAGAACTTTTAATGTGATCTAACAGCTCTAGTTCCTCGTTGATTTCACCTGTATTAGCCACAAGTTATTAATATTAAACTGTATTTATAAAGCACCAGCATAATATGTAGCGCTGTACAATAAATAGGGTTTGCCAGTGACAGATTCAAATGACATAGTGGGGACCCTGTCAAGAGCTTACATCAACTGCAGCTGTGCCCAAAAACGTCAGGCAAGGGTCAATGAATCAAAAGGCTTGGCAGTCACCAATAATGGCTGTGGTCTCCCTGCAGCTGATCCTTCCACCATTACTGACTTTATCTATATCTTGTTCTGGACTTTGTCTCTATCTTACCAGAGGCATGGATTTGCTTCCTTTTGTTAGATTCTCCAGTACAGAAATCAGTGAACAGTAGTTACATTTTTTTTTTTAATTTTTTTTTTTAGGCCGGGTGGGAAGAGTTTGTTGGCGGATGGCTGCCCCTGTATTGTGACCCAAAGCAGCCGAGTGGTTGCTAAAAAGTGGTGGGTGGTGCGCCCGGGTAAAAGGTGCTGGGGAGAACACTGCAAGGGGCAATGCATTGACACAGTTAACACTTTTAAATGTCCTAGGTAACCAAATAGCAAATCCAGCGTTCTCCCAGGCCCTTTTTGGCTGGGCGCACCACCCGGCTCTTTTTAGTAACTATTCAGTAACCACCCGGCTGTTTTTGGATAGTTACTGAAGAGTTGGGTCACAATACAGGGGCTGCCAACCACCTACAATGTCTTCCCACCTCAAAAAAAATTCTGGGCTGAGCTTGAAATCCTTAATTTTTGAGTTTAGGTCCACTTTAAAGTAATCTCCAGCTGGAGAAAAATCCTGTGTTTACCATGGTCAGTAGCTCAAACTCATCCAGGCACACAAATGATTGAGCCAGGATGACTCATTCTTTCCTTTTCTGTCTTCTCTTGTTTATACGAAGATTCAGTTTAAAAGCAATTGACTGAATGCAAATAGCTCCTGCTGTGCTTGCCATGTAAAAAACCCACTGGTGTCAAAGATTCACCCAGTTTTATATATTTATTTGTTAAAGGCCAACCCTGGTCTTATCCCCCAGTACTCCTCTCGCCTGCTGGGGCTCTCTCACTTTTTGCAGTTTTGTTTTTATCCCTAATATAAAGAAGGAAGAGTACAAAGTTTTCCCAGAAACAGATGGAAACCCATCACAGGCTATTTTAGATGAAACTTTGTGTTTGATTAGCATTTGAAGGTTGTCATGCTTTCATAATGAAATCAGCTGCTTTTTAATTGGATATTCTTGATCTTGCTAGTGCAGAACTGTGACCTTTACTCTGCAGCGTGGGAGAGGTGGTGGTGGGGGGTTCTTTGGTGGTTCAACTGTCAGCTGAAGTATTGTGAGCTGGAACAGCATGAAACTTAGCTGTCTTGTGGTTCCATGTCATTCCAGGCAATGCACCTGTGTTATTAATAGCAGTGTGCGTATCTCAGACCAGTTCCCTATAAATAGTCGTGTTTGTGTTTTTGCTCCTGGCGGGTTAACCCCTCTCGTGTTCTTTAATACGAGACGACTTTCGTGTCCACATTCAGGCGTAGAGTTACTCTGCCTTCTATCTGGGTAATGGCATCAGTGAAACCCTATTCCTTTCCCTGATAGCTGACACTGTATACATTAGATAAGTAAAACCAGACAAAACTATCAGGGTAGGAAAGTGGCAGTCAACAGAGAATGGCCATAGATGGGGCAGATGTCTTCTCAAGAACCATGGGTGGGGAGATATCTACCGATCCTTCACCACCCTGGGACCCTCCATTGTACATCTACACAGTTTCAAAGAGCACAAACCTGGTTAACAATAGGTTGAAGACTTTAGTTCAAAATTACACCAGAAGGTAACATTTTTACCCACCCAGTATACCCATTTATTGGCTTGGTATTTGGATTGCACCATTTATGGCTTAAAGAAGTCAAAACTGCTTATAGAAAATCTAATTTTGGACCACTTTTTTGTAATTGCTACTATGTAAATGTCCATCACTGGGTGTCACCATCTTCCTCTCTTCCTAGAGACAACCTTTGGCAATCCTAATTGTCTCGGGCCATGATGCCAGGAGTTCATTAATTCCCAGCACATGCATGAGCAACTCAGCTTTTTCGTCAGTTTCCCAAAACGATAAGGCAGGTAGGAGGTATTAATGCTGAAGGGATATCGCCTGTCTATTTCTGCAATAATGACCTGTCTCATTATGCATTTCAAAAATTCCAGAATTTATAACCCAGAATTTTTTTAAGCCGGGTGGGAAGAAATTGTAAGCGGGTGGCAGCCCAATGCAGTTGGATATATATTGGTGTATTTGACCATCCAGTATTTTTCCCAGAATTTTTTTTATGCTGGGTTGCGGCTCTTTAATTGTGACCCAACTTTTCAGTAACCATCCAAAAACAGCCCGGTGGTTACTGAAATGTGCTGGGTGGTGTGCCAGCTAAAAGGGACTGGGGAGAACACTGTAATCCCAAAAAATCTTTTGTGCCAAAAATATTTTAGTTTATAGAACATTCCTGTTTTTTGTTTTGCCAATAACTTTTTCACGCTTTTTACTTTTTTAATTCAGGTTAATATTACCTAAAGATTAAGGTTTGCTAAAGGGCATGTTAGAAATGTTCATTGTGCTTATCTAACACCATGAAAAATGTAACTTTTGTTAGGAATTTCCCCAAATAAATAGCAGTGAACTTCCTTGTATGGAGCTTTGCAGCAATGTAAATATAGCCCTATAGCTTTATACCTGAAGTATGAGATTAACTTATTCAAGAGCTTGTAATACCTGTATCAGATACTGGTACAGTCAATGGAAATTTCCAAACTGACTGATCTAGGTTCTTTTGATACTAACCTGGATATTGATCACTTGTGGTCAATCAGATTCAGTATTTTGTAACTGGTTTATGGGCATGATCAAATAGACAATGACGAGGAACATTTACGGTGTATGGCCACAGTGATGCCACTATCATTCTGCTCATTGGTATATTGCTGGAGAGAAAGCTGTACCTGAGAACCTGCACTGCAAGCATCTCCCTGCTTCTTTTTCATTCATTCTGTTGTATTGTGCTTTCTATACTGTATCCTGTTGCTTCATATATCTACCACCACTAATCATTCGGAGGGTTACAGCTCTGCATGCAAAAGCAAGCCAATGTTCCTCTGTCTTGGTGGTCTTATCCACAAATAGACACAGTGCGGAAAAATTCAGTAATGAGGAACGATCACATACAGGATGGCTAATACCGATGACTAGTTTTTTGCACTCTGAATACTAATTTTTGTTCACAGCCTCCACAGCTCTAATCCTCTTGAATGTTTTCTTTCTTTTCTTTTGATTTATTTTTCCTTCCTCTTTGGCTTACCATAAAAAAAAATGGAAGATGATGCTCCCAACACCTTACCAAACACACTGCTCTGTTATTTTGATACTAGTATTGGGGGGACAAATATTTTGCATTCTCAGCTCTGAAATATAAATGGGTTGTTATGGACATTTTAAGGATGTATAGGGATGGAGATTCCAGTTCTGGAAATGACTTCCATAGATTTATTGTACATTTTGTCAGGCACGAAGCTGTTAACTACCAATCTCTCCCAGGCTCTAGCTGGACATTTCTCTTTGGTGCTCAGACATTGTCAACTTGCAGTAGTTTGATAAACTGGATGACAAATCATTTTAATGAAATTCCAGCTTTTGACGTCAGAGGCTGGAAATAATGGAGGGTAATCAAGTAGCCCTGAACAAATGCAGATGTTGCAAATGCAAATCTGGGCATCTGATGAGGCCTCTGTGTGCCGCACAATGGAGCGCACACAGGAAGTGCATGTTACAGGCGGCTTCCTACTCATTCTTACAAGGAGAGGACCTTTTAACCCGTGTCCTTTTCGGCTGTTCTGGGCTGGAGTCCAGAATGGCTTTAGGAAGGAGACTGGGAACAACCCTGCGAAAAAGGACAGAGAATTTCCACTTGTAGGAGGCAGGAACCGTACAAGTGTATTAGAGATTTGGAGCAGCGTCTTTTCATGTTTACAGCTAGTTTTGACAGCGGTTAGGAAAGGTTAGACCGGTTCTATAGCCTATACAAAGCAATGGGCAATCATGATATAATTGATGCATCGTGTACATCCAGCTGCCAGCCCGCAATGCTGATTCCTGATATCTGCTGAACCTAATCCCTCGGCTCTTCTGCCAGCATCCAGGATTTGGGTTTAAACACCTCCCATCCAGCTGTTCTGCTTAGAATAGAGATCCGACTACAGGCGGCACCTGAGTGCACAGGTTCTACATGCCCTGAACAGAGATGGATAATTGGATATTTTGATGAGAAAGGTGTAAATTATCTCATTGTATTGAAAGCCAATCCACCTACTTTTGCAGGAGTTTAAAGTAAACCTGTTACAGGGAATTTAAAAGGGCAAAAATGGTCTTAGCATGGCTGTCAAGCTGATCCAGTGGCTTTCTTATTTTCTAAGTCACTGAAGCACTGTACACAAAATATCTAGGGGAGAAGTTACAGGCGGGAGCTGCAAAATAATATTACAGAGTAATATAGTGCTGACATATTATGCAGCGCATTACAAAGTCCATAGTCATGTCACTAGCTGTCCCTCAAAGGGGCTCACAATCTAATGTCCCTACCATAGTCAGATGTCATTACCACAGTCTAAGGTTAATTGTTTGGGAGGAAGCCAATTAACCTAACTGCATGTTTTGGAAATGTGGGAGGAAACCAGAGTACCCCGAGGAAATCCAGGCAAAGACGGGGAGAACCTGCAAACTCCATGCAGATAGTGTCCTGGCTGAGATTCGAACCAGGGACTTAGCACTACAAAGGCCAGAGTGCTAACCACTGAGCCACCATGCTGCCCATTGCAAATGCACTGTATTGATGTGCATGGGGACATCCCTCTCCTTACTTTCCTCCATAACTTTTAATATAGTTGGCATAAAGCAAATGAGAGTACAATAGAGCATCATGTGAATGACAGCACCAAGTTTTCTGGGTTTGGCTGAATCACATCTTAGAACTGATTACAGAAGGGACATCGCCTGTCCCATCAACAATAAAAATTCTTCCTTCTCACAATGTTGAAATGCAGAATGTTAGCAAAATATGCTTTCTGGGTTTATGGGAAGGCTGTACAGGTTTTAGAGTGATTTATCGGCAGTATATTACATTGAAGCACGAACAGGATTAGTGGGAGATTTTTCCTATATGCCTGGAATTTTTTTTAATGATTTTATCAGCTGCTTATTTCATAACACATCAAAAATCTGATTGTAATTATTTTATCCAGATTTAAATGCACAAAGAGATTTTATTGTTGGGTTTTTATAAGGAGCTGGATCAGCTGTACTTTTATAGCGCCTTGTATATGTCATAGTCATTTCTGTATGTTTCATTTAATGCAGCTCGCTGTCTTTTCTGTTAAAGGTCAATTTAGCTAATAAACATCTTTCTTTGAGCCTGTTCTTCATGCTTGCTTTGTGTCCTTTTTGCAGCATAGCCTTCTCCCTCTTGCATCTCCCCTGCTTGCTGTGGGTGCACCATGGGGGTATACAAGTAATTACCACATGAAAAGATCCTTATTAATATATACAAAGCTCAATGAAAAAAAGCTCCTCCTGATGCTGCTTACTCACCTACATCAAAGGCCACAATGGTGCTATTGACACTTGAGAATGAGCAACAGAGAACACTTAACCCCCAGCTTTCTGTCAATATGTTCAGCATTAATAAATAGCAATTCAAGAAAATACATTTAAAAAATGCTGTTACTTGGCCCTTTTAGAGCAAAATGACCATGGGATCTAATAGCCCAGCAAATTGGTTTTGCCAATCCACTCTTTCTTGCTTACTTAATACTCTGGTGATGATTTTGCTTATTAGAATGAAACGTTCCATGGAGCCTTCCATGTACCTTCCATGTTCTCCAGCCTGAGCATGTAATTGGCAGGCATGGACACTAATATTGGAAGCAGTGAGTCTCAGAGCTAACCTGGGTGATGGAACTGCCCCTCACATGATACTACTTTGGCATGGCAATTAGACATTCATCCATCCAACAAACTCCATGTCACACGCATATTATCTCTTCAAACAAAATAATTTTCATAATTAAAACTGAAATTGGATAAACTGATTTAGTTTCACATAAAGCTGCGTACACACGTCAGATGATTCTTATCTGATAATTGCTTAGGTTTTATGTCGGACGAGAATCTGCCATGTGTACATCACTCGTCTTCCGTCGTCACTCCTGGCTGATCTACGGACGTAAAAGTAAAGGGGAGAGAGTGCAGCGGGGTGCCGCTCTGTCGTCGCCCAACTCCCCCCCTTCATTGAGCAAAATAGTGCTGTATGTACAGTGCTCGTTCATGCATCGTGCAGTCTTTTGTTGTTGGGAATGATCCTTGCACGTGTTTATTGCACGTGTGTGTGTGTGTGTGTGCCCAGCCACAATCCGTGGGGGCCACAATCCGTTCCCTGCTGTGATTCTTTGATGTATGAAGAGCTAAAGATAAACTTCTAATAGCTAGGTAAACAAACCAGAAAGACTGCCTGACAAAAAAAAAACTAATTATAAGCAATAAAATCCTTTTTTCCTACTTGTTTAGCTTTCTCTATGGATGGCATATGGCCTAAACATGCACAATGAATTGGAAATCATTGTCCGATTTAGGTTACAGATTTCTAATGCTGGATAGCTTGCAATGTATTGCTCTATATAATAATGTAAAGGGTTCGGGTCTATAAAAAACAAACATTGACTCTTTTTTACATGTAATAAATTATTTAAAGGGCAGCTCCATGGTAAATTAGCAAGCTGGATTTGCAGTGGAGTGTAGTTTCCAAGTTACCCAAGCCTCCAATCTTCTGATTCAGTGACCTTTGCTTTACTCCGTCTTCCCATTTGAAATTTGTGCCCTTTTTTTTGTTTAGTGTAAACTGTTTAAAAAGTGACTGGTTAAAAAAAATATATAAAATAATTTTTATTATATCACTCATGTTCCAAAGTGTAGTCTTTTTTATTCTTTTTATTGTTTAGGAATACCCTCACACTCACTACTGAATATACTTGCAGGTTGATTTTGGTTTCATCAATTTTAATTAGTGTGGATGTCCATTGAACCTGTGTTTGCTTCTTTGGTTGCAGACAGTTTATGAGATCCATCACATGATGATACCACTTGTTCTCTTTCTTACCTTCACCTTCTGTAGTGGGAAAACCTTGAATGCTGCAGAAAATAGCATTACATAAAGAAATGTCGAGTTTTTCAGCATTTTTCTGCAAACCCAAGAAATGTGGATAATGTACTCCTTGGGGATAGGATTAAAATGGTATGGGTAAATGGTGCTGTGGTTGAAGTGGTAGGTCAGTGTTGGAGAGGAGGTAAGAATTACAGCAAAGTGTGTGAACAGTTATTATTAGTATCACACAGTATTTTTATAGCGCACATATATTATACAGCGCTATACAAAGTCCATAGTTATATCACTAGCTGTCCCTCAAAGATGCTCACAATCTAATGTCCCTGCCATAGTCATATGTCTTTATTACAGTCTAAGGTAAATTTTAGGGGGAAAACAACCTAACTGCATGTTTTTGGAATGTAGGAGTAAACCGCAGAATCCGGAGAAAATCCATGCAAAAAAGGGAGAACCTGCAAACTCCATGCAGATAGTATCCTGGTTGAGATTCGAACCTGGGACCCAACGCGGCAAAGGCCAGTTCTTATGAAATGGGGGAATATATAAGGCCTCCAGGAGCGAGGAATATGAGGAGTTTATCTCCTTATTCCTCATTCCATAGACAAAACGAGTACTTAACTCTTAACACACTTGGGAGGGCAATGGATTTCTTGGATAAATGTTAGTTTGTTTTTTCTGAGTTCAGCCTTAACCAATTACCGGTAGTTTCATGGAGGAGGGTGACATTTACTCACTGCACTGACTGCCTTCCCTTTAATGATACCCATTTGGAGATTTGCTGTGGAGCTGTCTTTTAATTTCACGTGCTTGGTTACTTCTGTATCTTTGAACTAGTAAAAATGATTTCTGAAGCTTTGCTGCATTTTAACTCCATGGTTTCTACACCAACAGCCCCTTCCCCTGCTGACCACACTCTATCAAACCCCCTCCTCAACGAGGGCACAATGGACACATTTTTTAAAAGGCATTTCAGAAAAAAAGCTCCTCCTCCACCCTCAGAGATCTATTTCTCGCCAGCTTTGCGCCGGTGCAGTGTGGTCATTACCACTGGAAAAGGCAGGCGTAGATCCAGTGCCGGCCTGGCATCTTCTTCGCTTTCTATGCAACGACGATGTTCTGTCACTCAGACACAACCTCTACCCCCTTGTCTGGTTATGTCAGGACGCGGGGGGAGGAGAGATGGTCGAAGAAGGTCAAGTACCACCACTCCAGGTCTGAGTCCCCGTTTTGCTGTTCAGAAGAGGCGTGGGGGTAAGCTGCACTCCATCGATCGTCAGCTTTTGGGGCCCTCTATGTTGTTGGCCAGTCTCATCCCAATAAAGAAAGCTGCAAATGTGAGAGAAGAGGAATCGGAGGAGGATGAAGAGGAGGAAATGGAAGACATGTCCGAGGAAGGAACTGATCAGGAGAGCAACATCTCCAGTACTTCTGACCGTAAAAGTAGTGACGAGATGTGTGAGCTTCCTTCTTGTTCCACCACTGACCACCGAAAACTGTACGCAGGGCACTGAGTAAAGGTGGGGTAGGGGGGCTAAATGTGTACTGTATGCAATTTCAACTTTTATATTTACAGGAAAACTACCATGTAGAAGTCTGATTTATATTCTAACAATTTTTTTCTCAACGATATTACCAATTTATTGAACACGAACAAGCCTAGTCATCTTCTAAAACCATTTAGTGACCCTCTAATATTCTAAGTAAAATAAGATCCACTTACCTTCTTCTGGATTCTGTCATCTAGAGTTGCCGCCCCATACACAGACCACTTCACAAGACCTAAAGGATATCAGTAGAAGTGTAAATCCTTGCTTTGCATAACCACATGCGGACTTAAAAAGTAGCCCTGATTGTGAGTGGTGGCTGTGAGAAACATTGTAACGCTGATGTTTTCCATTTTAGACTATTGGTTGGTAGAGGAAGATCAAGAATGGTTTTTCCGCATCGCTTGCTGACATGTTTCAGGATCACAAGGTTTCTCACATGAGATTGTGGGGTGGACTTAAGAATTAAATGGATGACAAATTAAAGTACTGAGCAGGAAGGGTGTGTTCCTTAAGGGCATATTTTTCATTTTAATCTAGAACATACTTTTTTTTATGTTCATAGTTGAGATTTATTTTAGTGGTATTTAACTGAAATGGAGAGCTTCGGTGGCCAGTTACAACCCTCCAGCTGGAAAGTCACATAGCAGGTGTAGCTTATCGCTGACCAGGGCACAAATGTAAGCATTTATTAGTGTGAACTTAGAACTCTACCTGCAGAAAAACTTAAAAAAAAAATAATTTCAGGTAAGTATTATCATTTGAACATCTTTCTGACCTGATGGTATGGCTGCCATTTCTGACCTGTCATTTGAAAATGCTGGGTGCATAGTTCTGGGTCAGAAATTTTGACACAAAAGGTGGGTATGACAGCCAGGCAAAAATTGTTTGCACACAGTTTTGGAAGTGTTTGGAGCTTTTTGAATCAAACGTCATACCATTCACATCTATCAAGCCTTTAGTACATATTGTTTTTTATTGCTTGCCAGATGAATGTGGACCCCCCCCCCCCCCATGTTCCTTCTCTTTAAACTATTTTGTCTAGGCATTAACCGTAAAGGGTAAAATAGAAAAGGAATGCGTAAAACCCATGCCAGTCTGTTTTCTATTCGCATCCTGTTGGGAATCCTCCACTTCCTGTCCCATAAGACATGGCAGGAAATAAGATGAGACCTTTCCGAAATGAGGGGATATCCCTTCGTAGCAGTCACCAAAACATTTGTTCCAAATAAAAATAATAGATGCTAATACTGTGACAGCTCAAAAATGTTAGATATTCCATCACTTTCAGCCAATAAAGGTAACCAGGAGCAAGACGGGGAAACTTCCATAAAATAAAAACCTGATGCTAATCAAATCCCTGCACATTCTTTCCAAAAACGAAACAAAAGTTTTGGCTTTTCATACCCTAATCTAGCCTTTCTTGACCAGATGAAGGAACCCTTGAAGAAAAATTCAGGTCTTAGGGAACCCCTGGTATAATAAAAATATCTGCAGCTCACAGTAAATTAGTGTGTGGTGGTCATTGGGAAAAATGTGGCCCTTACAGATAGCCAAAAATATAACTTGGGTCAGTAGTAACTGACCAGAGAGGTGCAAATTGCTGAAGGAACCCTGGTTGAGAAACACTTGGCTAGTCTATTACAGGGTCATACTGTTGAGGACAGAACACTCGGCATTATCAGTCAGCCGCACACTGTACCTATGTTTTAGCCACAACAACTTGAGCAATCAGGTAAGAGCTTAAGGTCAGCAGACAATGTAAATATATTATCTCATTTCCATGTTTTGACTGGCCAACTCTTTAAATATTCAACAGCAGTGACCTGACTTTCTGTACGGGTCAGTTGTCAGCACTCCCAAGCCATCTACATACATCTCAGTGCAGGAAATACAGGGATAGATCCTGTTTTCAAGAGAGAGTCTGAAATGAAGCATCTTCTGCTGTCTGGAAAACCCAAATTGCTCTGTGATACCACTGTAAAAGTTGCACTCTTTATTAAATGTATTAAATAAATTGCATACATATAAAAATATAACAACATTAGTTTAAAAAAAGAAAAAAAGGTCAAATAAATTGACCAAAACCATCCTAGGCTTCCTTTACTAACCACCTGTCTTCTCCTTAAAAGCGTGTGACCTTTATGAGCTGAGAAGCACAAATTGCTAATTTAAACACAAGATAATTTATATTGTCTTTATAGACTTTTTGTACATGGTGTTTGTGTTTTCTCTGCTTGGCACAGTCCTATCTGTCCTTAGAAACAGATACTTAGCTTTGTTATTGCCTATCGTCTAGTGTTTAATGGGGGTAGGCGCTGTGTTTATTTTGGCTCTAGATTGTGTTCTCTCCTGGCAGTGTCTGTGGGCACCTGTGTAATATCTCTGGGATAAGACGTTCTCCCCCGTGCAGGGCGCTGAATTAATAAACATTGCGACGGGTACGCGTGAAGAATATCACTTAACAGCTCGGTGTAATTAACCTAATATTATACTGTTGTAAAAATGAGTATATTGTTGTGCTGCTTAGTCTGCACTAACAACATTCCAATAGCCTGTTTTTGGGCATGTTGGGCTGTATTGAAAATGCTTTACCCTGCTAACGACATGTTCCACTTTTCCTGCTACCCCTTTTTCTTTTAAAAGTTTTTGCATACTTTAAAGCAGGGGTACCCAACAGGTGGATCAAGATCTACCAGTAGATTTCAAAGTCCGCATCCCAAATTTCTAGTCCGCATCCCAATTGTTTAAATAGCAATGGCATCTAAGACGTGGCCATTCCCTCTACATTTACAAAGTACCTGTTATATGTGGCCTCATCATTGCTTGCTTCTCCACATGACTACTATTCCAACCCCCCAGGGGAATGTCTTTGACACCCTAGTCTCCTGAGTATGGGTTTGATGGCTCTAGGTGTCCCATTGGGAAAATTTACCATTTAACCACTGACGTGTTGAGGAAGTAAAAAGTCATCATTCAGAGTTCTCCCTTGCTGGATCATAGAACACCTTCCTCCTATACTATAGAAATGAGAACTCGGACATGTCTGGTAACACAATAATGTGAACAGCTACTAAACTATTTGTTACTGCTATGCAGTCTCGGGAGCTGGAAGACAGTGGGCCTGATTTATAAAAGCTCTGGTGGGCCTGAGGAGGATACACTTTCATCAGTGAAGCCAGGAATTTGTTAGCAAATGTTTTCAATCTGGGTCCAGGTCCATTCCAGGTTTGCTGGATCACCCAAGCCCACTGATGAAAGTGTATCCTCTGCAGCCTTGTAGAGCTTTAATAAATCAGGTCCAGTGTGTGAGGTCAGGAATTTTGTAGGCAATCAGGTGTCAGAGTTTGAGATCTTTGAGCTTTGACATTCAAGCTAAAGACTAAACTAAAACAAGTGAGGTTAAAGTCAGTTATTCAGCTGCCAAGTGTAAAAATGGCCATTATGCCAAGGATGCCTGACCTTATGTAAAATCATTTATAGGTTGGCATCTCTAAGTAGGAAACTTTTGGCTTATGATGTGGCACCAAGTGTATTCAGAATGGTTCAGGCCAGTTTGGTTGATCACCTCTGTATTATTACATTAGCATGGTGCAGGACATGGTGAGAACTTTATATTTTGGAATAAATATCATGTAAATGATTTTAGTGAATATTGGACTGTATGGTATTAGATGTACTTTTAGCTGATATGTAAGCTGTACGTAATATGTAAATGAAATGGTCATTTGCCCACTCTCAGATGCATGCTGTTCTCTTACAGAAAAGCCATTGCCAAATCTGGAGCCCAGCACCTTACATCATCCTCCAATGTCCTGCACAGCGACTCGGAATCACAAATACGCAGCACCGTTGACTGGAGCGTGAGTATTTGTCTACAGACCAGCCTGATCGTGTGATGTGTTTGGCCACTATTTACTATGCACTTCATTGTCTCCAAAATACATAAAGTATCGTTATATCAGTTATGTTCTAATCCTGGGAACACTGAGTATATGATTATTAAAATATATAAACAGATGTTATCTTTAGTAATAACTCATTTCAAATACCCAGTGGGTCTGGTGCTATAGGCAGCTAATGTTGTATACAGATCTTGACTCTACTGAAAAAAAATTGAGCTTGGCTCCTCTTCCACATCTTGACCCCTTAATTGGTCATAGAGGCCATTAATCAAATTACAAAAATAACTAATAAGGTGGAGGGGTGGCACTAATAAATATGTTTCAATGAGCTGTGCAACTTGGGGTTAGATCGAGGTCATTAGTAGTTACCGACATTGTGCAGCACTGAAGCAGAAAGTGTCTGCATACCTACGTGTGCATGTGTTAGGAATATGTTGTTTTTTTTAAATGTAATATAAACATTCACTGTAATGTAGATGTCCACTTCAAACTTTTTCATTTCGCGTAAAGCAGGGAAGAGTTAAAACTTCTGTCAGGATTTATTGCTGTCTGTGTTCCCGTATCATTTCCCACCATTTCCCGTCTTGGTGTCCCAAAGGGAAAGGAAAAATCTCCATTGGGGACAAAGACGGCAATATAAACTTGACAGAAGTTCTAACCCTTTCCCACTCTAAATAAACAAATATTTCTATATTCATAATTTGTTTTGGGTTCAACTATTATCATGACACTTTGAAGGGAAGTTCTCACAAATGTCAAGAAACCCTTTAGTAAGTCTATGAAACTGTCCGATCACTAGAAGGCTCTGTAAGTTGTCACTCCCCTGCTGCCCCATTACCAGTTAATGAGATCTGGCACCTTTAAGTGCCTGCTAAAAAGGGGCAGAAGAACCTTCTACAGTTTGCCCATTGCTTATTGAAATATGTTTATACCTTGAAGACAAGTTCTTCTAAACATATTTTTTTTTTAATTCTTCTCATTGTGTTATTTTTGTGTCTTGAGTCTATATTGAGCTTTGATAACTCTGTCACACTCATAGTTAAGTCTTTTTCACGGGAAGGAACTCTTCTTAATTTCGAGCTGTTTTCTTCCTGTAAGTTGGCAGCGCTGGAACCGCCTGTGTTGTTATTGTTTCTTTTGAACTTTTTTTTCCTTTGCCTTCCTTTGCGTTGAGTTCATTTTAATGACCTTCTCTTCTGGCTTAACTAATGTGAACCTGTGGTTACATCCTGGTGTAGATATATGTAATTAAGCCTTCAAGATAGTTTCATGTCATGTTTCTTCTCTGTGACTGGCAAAATTGTCAGTCAGTACAGATTATTATTATTATTATGCAGTTTTTTTTATAGTGCCCACATATTACGCATCGCTGTACAGAGTCCAAAGTCACATAACTATCTGTCCCTCAAATGGGCTCACAATCTAATGTCCCTACCATAGTCATAGGTCTTTAATACAGCCTAAGGTCAATTTGGGGAGAAGCCAGTTATCTAACTTAATGTTGGAAGAAACCGGAGTAACCGGAGGAAACCCACGCAAACACTGGGAGAACCTGCAAACTCCATGCAGATAGTGTCCTGGCTGAGATTCGAACACAAAGAAATAGCCCCGTTTTTCAGCATTTTTCTGCAAACCCAGGAAATGTGGATAATGTACTCCTTGGGGGTGGGAATAAAAACACTGTAAATTGGCTAAATGATGCTGTGGTTAGAGTGTTAGGTCATGGTTGGAGAGGAGGTAAGCATTACTGCAAAGTGTGGGGACAGTTATTATTATTACACAGTATTTATATAGCGCACATATATTATGCAGCGCTGTACAAAGTCTATAGTGATATCACTAGCTGTCTCTCAAAGAGGCTTACAATCTAATGTCCCTACCATAGTCATATGTCATTAATGCAGTCTAAGGTAAATTTTAGAGGGAAGACAATTAACCTAACAGCATGGTTTTGGAACATGGGAGGAAACTGAAGCACATGGAGGAAACCCACGTGGAGAGAACCTGCAAACTCCATGCAGATAAGAGTACAAAGAGTGATTCAAGCCTGGGACCTAGTTCTGCAAAGGCCAGAGTGCTAACCTCTGAGCCACCATGATTTATAACATAGGAGCCAGGCTCCACAAAATGAAATACCCTATAGTTTACCTGCCTTTTCAAAACTTACGGTAGTTCTTGGCAAAGTGTTTTTGTAAGTCCCACTAAAGGTTTAAAAAAAAGCATTGATTTCCATACTCACCTTCAAACTGGAGCTGCTCCTCACAGTACCCATTTGGATGTCCTTAGTTCTCCAGACTGAGTGATGCTCCGCTTCATCGGTCTCCTCTAAGAATAAAAATGGGGATTGAAAGGACGGTAACTAGGTGTGTACATGGGTGTAGCAATATTTGTCTTTTTACATATGCCGACTCTGCTTCCTCCTTTGCAGCACTACACAATATTTTTGCATTAATGCTTCTTCTTTTTTTCCTAGTGTAGGTCATTAAATAAAATGTAATCCATGCCTAAGATCTTTTTGAAGCTGTTAACACGTTGGGCCGAATAAATCGTACAGCTTATCTACCATGACTGATATACACATATAGCATTTACAGTTATACATTTTGGCTTTTTCTGAAAAAGGAAACAGAAGCTTCTAAAGTGTGGAAGCCACAATTTTAAATGAATAATTACTTTAACATAAACCCTGCAAGAAAAAGGTAAAATCTGCTCTAAAAGTGTGCTGTTCTTTATCTTTAATGTCTATGTAAAGAGAATGGACTTTAAAGAGTTTAGGGTTCATATTTGCTCCAGCGTGAATCTTTTCATAGCCAATTGCACATCAGTAACACAATTGATCATACGCCCTCCCTTCAGCAAATTTTCAGTAGAGAAACTCAAAATTAAGTAAGCCAGTAAGTAAGTTTCTATGCTGGTCAAAAGGTTATTTTGCTATCTCTGGACAACTTTTAAAAGGCATTTAGTTACACAGTTGATCAAAGGGACACAGAGAACCTTTTGTATGCGTGTGTATATGTATGATATATATAAATATAAATAATCATACACACTCATATGCACACACGCATACAAAGGGTTCCCTGTTTCTCTTTGATTGACTTACACACAGCAACTATTTCAGGTGTTCCTTTGCTGCATAAACCTCAGCAGTAAACATTCCCATCCTTTCTTTTTGTTTAGTTGTTGGTGTTTTCCAGGGATTCATCTGGTTGCCTCCAGAATTACATTGGCACTCATCTATATTCTGTTTATTTGGCGCTGCATAATATGTTGGCGTGATATAAATCCTCTTTTTTTATAATATTAATAATAAAATTCTCAACATTATGATTATGAGCCAGGGTATACAATGTGCAGCACATGTGTCATGCAATGCACACAAAAGAATACCATGTTCATTTCAAAAGGTAGGTTTGTATGTCTCTACTGCCAAAAACTCTGCCAAAAGTTTTAATTGCCCTTTAGTTTAATTTTTATAATTGGAACTTAAATATAAGATCCCTTCAGTGAACAACAACGTATAGAGAGTGACCTGGGAATGTACCAAAGCTGCAGATATTAAAATCCGACAGGTACCCTGTATAAATGTATTCCTATGTCTAATCATTAGCTAGCACTATATACTTAACAATATGATGGTTGGTATTTATATCCTATGAAAGCACCAGAATATAAGCTAGGGGAATCTTGCACCACTGAAGATTTCATACTTTCTGCTCTTCTCTTGTAGGAGTCGGCTTTGTACGGTGACCACCTTTGGTTTGAAACCAATGTGTCTGGAGATTTTTGCTACGTGGGAGAGCAGAACTGCACAGCAAAGATACAGGTATAAAGATGTCCTTAATAAGTTGCTTGTGTTCAGCCCAGTGTTTTTCAACCCTTGTTGCATTTCAGTGCTCTTGATCTCCTAAAACCTTTTTCTGTCTGCATGCACACTACTATTGTCGCATTTCTTTGAGTGGCATTCCTGACTTTGACAGCCGTGGACCATGCTGGAATATTGGGTCTGATTTATTAATGCTCTCCAGGGCTGGAGAGGATACACTTTTATCAGTGAAGCTGGGTGATCCAGCAGAACTGGAATGGACCAGATCCATTCCAGGTTTGTTGGATCACCCAGCGTCACTGATGAAAGTGTATCCTCTTCAGCCCTGGAGAGCTTTAATAAATCAGGCACAATGTGTTTAGGGTTCATATTCTGTTCAAGGTAAGTGAGGGGGTGGCAAGGCAGGAGAACAGTTTGGAAACCAGAATAGGGCATTGTCACTGTACAACAGAACCTTCATGATAGGATAATGTGGTTCACAGTTTTCTAAAATGAAAGCCATCCTCCCTATCACCCTAAATACATTAATGCATAACTTAAACCTACAATACTTACCAGTCCCTGTTCTGTCACAAGGCTCCACCATCTTCGCCCTCCTCCTGTTCCTGAAGACAATCTTTTGCCATCTTGATTGCCCAGGCTGGGATGATTGGTTCATTCCAGGCCACATGCACAGGAAGCAGGGATTGTTGAGTATTTTTTTTTTTTTACAGATCCCAGGAGCGATCAGGCAGGTAGGGGGGATTTTTGCAGAAGGGACATTTCCTGGTCCTTTCTGCAATAATAACCTGCTTGTTGGGGAATTTTTAAAAGTGGGACACTTGTTCTGTTTAAGCTGAGCTGTGCCTCCCTGCAGGTCCTTACCTGCTGATGTAAACGTATAGGAACAACATTCATTTGTATGTGTCACTCCCTTGCTGGCTGGATGAGCAAGGCATCGCTCACCTACTGATGCATATATTGCGGAATGGAATTTGTGGGTGAGAAAGCAACACATGCAAGCAGGTCAGTATTTCTATTCCTTAAGTTCTCACACAAAACTAAGTTCTCACACAAAACTGAATTGCTAGTGTGACTTTGACCTTATGAATGTAAGAATTTGAAAGTGCAGTAACCAAAAGATTGCATTTTTGGATTATAATACTTAAATCGATTTTTAGTAGTAAATAAATGGAAAGCTTAGTCTATTTATAGTAAACATAATATAACTGAATAATGCTGGTATTTACAGTGGTCCCCAAGGCAAAGAGAAGAGTTTATTACCCCCCCATAGTTACAGAACAGGGACTCTAACCTTTCCCAACATTATGTTACACAAAAAAAAGAGTTCAGAAAGACAGAAATAGTCCACTGGTTAGGAACTAGGACTCAAACAAATCAGATGGAGACCATGTACTATTAATATTATAATGATAAACAGGATTTATATAGTGCCAAAATATTAGACAGCACTGTACATTAAATGGGTTGCAAATGACAGACAGAAACACTGACACAGGAGGAGGAGAGGACCCTGCCCCGAAGAGCTTACAATCTAAGAGAAGGGCTGATTTACTAAAGTAGTTTACTTACCACAGTGAATTATGAATTCTGCAAATGATAATTCACTTAGATTAGTAACTGTGGTGAAAATTCACTTTGTAAAAAATACCCAGTGAGGGAGATATAAAATAATTTCTGGATTTTCCTGTGCAGGTGCTTTGATGGTTTAAAGTAAAATAATGTTTTGGAGGGATAACAACCTATATTCCCTTAGGTATGCAGCCCCCATCGGTTTTGTGGCTGAATTTCAGATTTTGAAGTGCAAGTCGAATTCTCCAGAACTCCACCGAGCAAATTAATTTCCTCTTTCTATTTCACAACTGGTTGTTTATGCCATTGACCTTTTGTTGGATCAGAACGGAAATTCTTACAAAGGTTTTCCAGTGTTAGAGAATGCTGATCTGCTTATGTTGGCACTCTGGCCTCTTGTGTATTGAAGGCAATGGTATCCAGCAATAAAACAGGTTGAGGAGTTTGATATATGGGTGAATCCTGCACTGGGCAACCTCCATCAGATCTTTATTTGTAATCTCATTTCTGCACAGTGCAATACACCCCTATTATTAGACGGTGTGCTATACCATGCAGTAATGAGATTTTATTGTATCTGAAATTGTATGTTGGGAAAAGGAAAATATATTGTATATAAAGGAAAAAAGGCTTGAATGGCTGTAGACAAGGAGAACTTGTAGGTAACTTTTGCCTTTTCTCTAATAAACTTTGGGTAACTGACTTGTTCATGTAACCTGCACCTAATTGTCTCTTAAAACCTTCCACTGTGACTTGCATGACCAATGTGGGTTTCCAGAAAAACATTTGCAGAATCAAATTAAAATCTCTTAAGTGTTTGCAATGGCAGTACAAGTTCTGTAAATGACAGCTTGCTCTTTCTGTTGTCGGCCCTCAGACTGATTGGATGCTGCCATCTGCTGTCCAGTTTCTATTAAATTTTTATAAATAAAATATATTCCTTATCACTTGATAACCCCTGTCCTTAGCTCTGCTTCTCCCATTCATAGCATTGAGCATCAAGTTGCCTGAGTGCATTTAGATGGTGTCTGCATGGCCAGTTGTCATTTAAAGACTGTGGGCAGCTTAGCAAGGGATAGTTCTGGCACCTGCATTTGAACAAGGTGGTGACAGCCATGTAACATAAAAAAGTAGTACGGGTTCTCAAAATTAACAAAATCTATTCTAAAAAAAAGCTCACTCAGAACTTTGCAAGAGGTAAAGATATATTTTGCTCTGTATTCCTAATCCAAAAGTTTGGTGCAAACCACAGACATGCCTTCTAGCATTGATTTTTCTTACTCTCTCGTTTAAGATATATATAACTTTTTCCAGCATTGAGTGTGGTAATCAGATACAGCAGTAGTGTCAAGAGACTGAGACTTTTAGAAAAAAAAAATATTCTCCTGCATCACAATCCAATCAATCCATGTGTTTTATATTGTATTTTCTGGTCAAATGTACACTATGGGCCTGATTCATTAAAGTTCCCCAAGTTTGCTGGGTCACCCAGCTTTACTGATGAAAGTTTATTCTTTCCAGCCTTGTAGAGTTTAATGAATCCGACCCTATGAAAGAGAAATATAGAGCATCCCTTGTTCCTATGTATCCCCTCCCATACCAGTCATACTTCCTTCACTTTAGCTAAAGGGTCCTTGGATGGCTCCATTATCTGGATGTTATGCAAGCAATTCTGGTTTATTGGAATGCCATAGATTCTTCAGGAAATCAATTATCTTTAGCTTCTAATGTACTGTTTATCTCTGGGCCAGATTGTTTCATCCTGTGGTCTCTCAATTGATTTTGAAAATGGGATTTTACAGTAAGTACACAAGTCCTTTTTTTCTATCCAGCTACTAAGGTAATTTGTTTAGACCAACTGTGGAGATCCAAACCAGCCAGCCAGTCAGTCAGACTGGACCAGTGGTCGCCAAGAAAGTTTTGATGGTCCCCGGCTCTGGCTGGTGCTTCCCCAGCAGGGTCAGGAGAATGAGGGGCCGCACTGGCCAAAGCCACGGACCATGTCCCCCGTATGGACACAACCTGTCCGCTCTTCCATGGCAGGCTCAGACCTGCGATTGGAGAATTGGCAGGTTCTGACATCACTATAGGGAAACTTTCTTCCCTGTGACACACGGCTCCCCGCACATGCGCGGTCTGGATTTCATGCATTTAGTGGCTCGTAGGTCCTAAAAGGTTGGCAACTACTGGACTAGACCAATCCCAGGATGTCTTCTCATGCATTAACAAACACACTCAATAGAAATAAATATCTATTTTTATGCCACATTCGTTTTGTAGAACAACCAAATGATTGTCTGATCCTTCCATCATCCCATGTCTGTGACTGGTCATACTTATACAATATAACTAACTAACTATGAAACTAACTCTATCTATAGATACACGTGGACAGAACATCCATATAATGAGTGAGGCTGTACTGAATACATTTCTATTTAATGTAATTAGTTTTTGAACCTTTTAATGAATTTGAAACCCTCTTTGTATCCTGGCACACTAAAAGCTTTCTCCTGCAATTACACTAACCATCTTCCTTCTGTCTGAGAGATAAAAACAAAGAAAAATGCTGAAAAATCTAATTTACGGCTTGAATTAAACAGATTGATGAGGAACAGAACATTTGCCTCGATTTCAAGTCTTAAATTTGATATTTACTTTGTTCTCCTGTTAGGCTTTCATGAGACAGTTGCTTCTGATCTTTGCAGCTTTTGCACCTGTTTTTAGTTCATAATACTATTACAGTAATGAATATCTGGTAGAAATGAAAGAAAAGCAAATTATGCTTTCTGTGTAGTCAAGGTATGCTTAAAAATATGATAACTTCATGGTATAAAAATGAAGGGAGGCTGAAAGAAGCCATCAAAAGTTTGGGTGATTGTGTCTCTTGATTCTGATTGGATAGCAGGACAGTACATCCAACACCCCTGACTCCACTGTTACAGCTGACCATACAAAATTCTGTACATCCAAATATAACATTCAGTGTAAAAGCTTGCTAACTGTCTCCGACAGCAGACAAGGAGCATTGAAGTAAAGATGTTGGGTGAGAAGTACACAAACACCAATTAGGTTATTTTTTAAACAGGGAACATATGGCACTCCTTACCTGTACTGAGGGGGGACCAAAACTTGGTGAGCAAGGATAACATAGGAAATCATGGAGGCACACAAAAGGCAAATGATTATTGTTGACAATTGAGTTGCAAAGATCCACAGGTTAAATTGGGTAAACAACCTATAACCCAAATGCTAAAGAGAAAGAATACATTTCCTTCAAAATCGTTTTTTTTTTTTTGCCTAAAGGAAGAAACCAGGATCATGGAAAACGTTTCTTTGGTCTGATGCCCAACATTGAATAATTTTTGACTAGTTCAAGTGTGCACCCATTGTTCATCATCCCAATACAGGTAGTCCCGAGTTAAGGGCATCTGACATACAGACAACTCCTAGATACGAACCGGGCTTCCCTGCTCCCTGTGCAGGACAAAGGCTTGAAGGAGGGGGGGAGGGGGGGAGAGACATCTTTTGCTAAACACAACCGAGCATCATCTTGTATGTAACTCTTTATTGACCAAGACAAACTCTGCAGTTGTTTCTTTTTGCATATCAAAGCATAGCTTACTCCAGATCTTAATGAATGTCTAGGCTCCATAAA
>NC_092866.1:53347824-53490869 GCF_032062135.1 Pyxicephalus adspersus | reverse complement strand
TTTTTGTGATTAACTCACAGTGAGGATTTTATACAGTAACTGACACCACGCTGCCTAATAATATGTTGAGACAAACATCGGTCCTAATTGCATTTATTAAAATAATGTACCTGTTCCCACTTACATACAAATTCAACTTAAGAACAAACCTACAGTCCTTATCTGGTATGTAACCTGAGGACTACCTGTACCATTCTTACTGTGAGCGTGGTGGGGAATACATAATGCGGTGGGCAGGCTCTCATCAGCAAGAACTGGACAAGTGGGCTAGTTGTATGGGACTAAATAAAGTCTGTTGTACAGAAAAAAAACTGTTGTAGCATGAGACAGTTAAGGCAAAGTTAGAGGGTCACATTCCAGCAAGAGAATTATGCTAAACATGCAGCCAACTCTATACTGATACAACTAGGAACCAAAAACCTAAATATTTGATTTAGGCAAAGTTCAGATCTCCGTCCAGGTGAGGGGTGGTGCTGTAATCTCAAAATTGCTTTTCATCAACATTCCATATTCATCCTAACAAAGCTAAAGCGGCTCTGCCAAGACTAAACAAACATTGCAGATATCTGTTAGAAACTTTTCCCAAAAGACCCACAGCTCTAACGGCAGCCAAGGACGCTTCTAATAAGTACAGACTTTGGACGAACACTTATCTCTGTTATTTCTAATTATAAATACTTTCAATATTTTACCCCTTCAAAGTTAAGTATTTTGTGCAACTGAAATAAAGTATTTTTTCAAATGAAGAACGGGAAGAGGGTTATAAAATAATTTGCTGTAACCTGTACATCTGTGCAGAATTAAAGATAAGGTTAGAGATAAACTTTGTTTTATGAAGACTGATCCTTCTTACATAGCAGTTTATGTTATTCTTTTATATTGATTCTATGTCACAAATTCCTCATATAGTTCAAGTTTATTTATTCTCCATTGTGTTTCTTTTTCCAGCAAAAGTCGGCATCCCGGAGGAAGTGTGCAGCATGTAAAATCGTGGTTCATACTCCCTGTATTGAGCAGCTAGAAAAAGTAAGTGTCACATTCTTCACTTGATGGTGGACCACATGGATGAAGACGTTTGGTCTTTTCTTCCACGATGCTCCTGTGCTCAGACTATGGTTTTTACTTATTATTAACAAGCAATAATACAGTATTTTTAAAGGAAGAGTGGAAGCCCAAAAAGTGTTTGTTTTTATCTTATAGAGATCATGGTTGCCCAGCCTTATGTGTGAGTAAAAGGTAAAAATCAGAGGAGAGCAAAGAACAAATCTTTCTGGCAACTTCAGTAGTTTAAGAGATATATGTATTGAATATTTTAGGCTATACAGAGCTCAACTAAGCAATAAACCAGAGTACAATAACAAAAGCATACAATCCTATTTGAAAATAAGTGTAAAGCATAAGATTGTCTCTGCATTTTGCTCTCTACTCTCCCCTGAAGAAGCCATCGGAAATGGAGACAACCTTATGCTTTACGCTTATTTTGAGATAAGACTGTATGGTTTTGTTATTATACACTTAGTTGAGCAATTTTTTTTACAATAATACAGCCAAAAATGCTTTATATTTTCTGTAGCTGCAGGTCTGATGTTCCTACTTTTTTTCCAACACCTTTTTCCAACGCACTGCTGCATTTATTTCTGGCAATTTTATGCACTGCCCCATTGTAATAATTGGGGTCAACATTAGCAAGTTACTGCTGACAAAAAGGTCAGAGGAATTATAAGGATAATGTTGCTCCACTGTCCACTGTCTTGCTGTAAAGCACTTTTACTGCTTGTTAAGCCTAAAAAAATACCCTAATGCCCATAGTCTGGTCACAGATGAAGTATCAATTGTAGTAGAAACATAATGTTCAAAATAAATAATTGTAGCCAATCATCTGAGATCCAAACTATTGTTTTTGATGCTCACGTTGCTTACATTGTCAGTTTAATTCATTTTTATAAATATCTTTTGATAGATAAATTTCCGATGCAAGCCATCATTTCGGGAGTCTGGGTCCCGCAACATACGGGAGGTATGTTTTCTGTTTTCTGGACTATATTTATTGGCAAAACATTAAATATTCACATTCTGTGAATGATTCAAATGTTGTTACTTTTTCTTGTGTTTACACCTGCCCAAAGCTGTGTAAATTTTAGTGACAGGGTATAGAGGTCTTGAATGATCCAAGAGCTTTCCTAGACAGGATTCTGGCCCATGAATCTTAAGGATTAGAAGCCAAAGACCGCCATCAGCATAGCATTTTGAGCATTTCATGGGAGAGCTCAACAAGCTTATTATTATTATATAGCATTTTTATATATATAGTGCCAACATATTACTCAGCGCTGTACATTAAAAAGGGGTTGCAAATGACAGACAAATACAGACAGTGACGCAGGAGGAGGAGAGGATACAGGTATGTTACTGGTGAATACTCATTTTATAATATAATGGCTTGGCCCAAGCTATGGAGGTGGACACAGCTGGTGTGGGACACTTACTTGCATCACTCAGCTCAGTTCTACTCTGTGCAAGACTAAACAATCACATTGACAGCTCAGTTCTGGAGATTTACCTGGCTAAGCGTGGCCCTCTCCGTGTATCCAGCAGTGTAATGAAATTTGGTAGAATGATACATAAAGCATATTGCACTAGCACACCAATATTACTTTAAAATCCAAGATCTCTATTTGTTTATACCCGTTCAGTATACCGGTGACATCCTTCAAACCTCGGCAGATTCCTTCCAGGAATTCCCGATATAAGGTGGCTAGAAAGTCTTCTATATCTTCTTTGTAGAGTCTTAATTTAAAGTCTAGAACATCTCTCAGGTTTACCTTCTTTGTCCCCTGGGGAGATTCAGCCACTGGTATTCTGTTTGACAGGAAATGTTTATATGAAGCTACATGTTCTTGTGACTTCTGTCTTTTAAATGACTTTCTCACAGTATTGGACTCACTTCCTATTGTGTTTTCCTGGCAGAAAGTGGAGGGAACTCTTTCCAGTGGGACTAGGATAGAAAAAATAGATGAAGAGGGGTTCTAACTATTCCCTGATTAAACTAAAATCGAAAAAAAAAGCTTTGTCTTTAAGGTGACCATCAGCACAAGATCACTGCTATACAATGCTATGCTCTCTAAAAGAACAGGAAATTTACCTACCTTCCCAGCTGCCTGAATCTCGAAACTGCAAGTATTCTACTAGCCATATAAGCCAGGGGTCTCAAACCGGCCGACTGACAGGTGGGCCCACGGCTCTGGCCGATGCACCCACCAGCAGGGTCAGGAGAAGGACCCTGCTTGGGGGGGCACCGGCCAGAGCCATGGACCATATCTCCCAGGGACATTACAGGCTCAAGGCGATGGGCGTTCACTCCCCCAATGCAGGCCCAGACCTGTGTTGGGAGAGTAGGCAGGTTCTGGCATCTGGACGTCTGGAGTTTGTGCATTTAGTGGGAGAAACCACAAGGTATTACACACACCTAGCACCTGCCGGGGGAGCACTGAACTGGTATTTTAATATATGAGCCACTGCAATATCTTGGGGTACTAGAAGATGTTTGCATAAGCGAGAGAATGTGTGCCACAACGAACGGGTTTTATTGGGCGCATCCAACCAATGGAATACTTGCAGTTTTAGGATAAGGCCACTGGAAAGGTAAGTGTTTACTCTTGTTTTATCAGGTATGTGCTATTGGATAAAAGTGACCCTGTGTTTACTGTGTTACTTTAAATACACTTTTAGTATATTATTACAGTTATAATTTAGAATTGTGTACTATAGTTTTTCTGAAACGGTCTGTCGCAGTGAAAATGTTCTCTGTGAGTTGCCCAGAACTGCTGATTCCATAGAGCAATTAGCACAGTCGCTCTCCCTAAACTGAAGTCACTCAAGTACTTTCTCTCTCTTTAGCCTGTAATTGTTCGGCATCACTGGGTTCACCGAAGACGGCAAGCAGGGAAGTGCCGGCAGTGTGGGAAGGTAAGAGGAATTATCAGCATGTACTGGGGGCAGAACTGTATGGACTCCAGCCTTAAAGGGCCAGTGGTTTTGCAGAATAAATTTGCAATTTGCAAGGAAAGTTTGGCCAAGCAGATGAGCTTTACAATATGTGGTATTTTTTTGCTGTTTTGTGATGTTTTTTTTTCATCAGTCTGTGTAAAATATCACACTAGTTAAATTGCAAAAGTAACAACCTCACACAATCAGTTTGATTAGAACATTTCTTGCAGTATTTCTCAAAATTGTGCGTTCTTTTAACACAATGGAAAACAAATATAAGTACATACAGCTTACAAAGAACAACAAAAATTGTCTCCAATACTATCCCAGTCCTTAGTACAGATGAACTAGCTTTTAAATTGTGGCTTACACAGGGTTATAGAATAGCTTTTGACAACTCTGATCTGGCCTAACACTGCCGAGTATTCCAGGGAACAGAGGGAAGGTACGTTAAGCATATGGCAGGCTTATGTGGGGAGGTTTTAGTTCAGTTTTAAGGCTTTGACCCTACGATTGTTATAATTGTGCTGGCTTAAATAGAATACCAGAAGCTGTATTTACCTATGACCACTTCCTTCACCAAGTGATATCAAGTGAAGCCATAAATTGCCATTTGTTAACACATTTAAAGACCTTGTGGTCTGCTTATATTTAAACCAGTCAATGAGTGCTAAACATATTCCACACATATAGTGTGGTTTATTGACTGATATGGAAAATAAAACAGTTTTTTTAATGAAATAAAAAAAAAGCTTTTACAGTCTTAAAGTGACACTTAGGCAACCTTAGGAAACAAAATTACGGGGGCTGTCACTTCTGACTCTCTGAGAATTCTAGTTACCTGTCTGCTGGGCTGCCCTGAAACAAACATACGGATTAGTTAGAGTTCAGTCTGATAATCGATTGCATTCTTTTTTCACAAATCTGTAACTCAGAATGGGCCAGATTTATTAAAGCTCTCCAAGGCTGGAGAGGATACACTTTTATCCGTGAAGCTGGGTGATCTAGCAAACCTAGAATGGATTTTTTCAATGCCATTTGCCACTAGCTAGCAATAGATCTGGTCCAAAATTCAAAACATTTGCTAGCTAAATCAATTCTAGGTTTGCTGGATCACCCAATTTCAGGGATAAAGGTGTATCCTCTCCAGCCTTGGAGAGCTTTAATAAATCTGGCCCAATGTATGGAAACACTTAAATAGCTATGAGAGCCAGGCAACTAGTATTCAAAGAAATCAGCAATAGCAGCCTCCATATTGCCTCTGAATGTTTAGATAAAAGGTTATGCATTTTTCATTATTAAATACCAGTATTGAAAATGTGCAGATTGAACTAGTGAAGCTTATTAGTTCTGGTTAGGTTGCTCTTGACGGTGTTACTAAAACAGTTTGTTGACACTTTATTTACAGCAATTCTACTAAGTTGTTGTGATAACAATTTGATTTTGAAATTGTTGGATATCTTTAGATAATCAAAATATGGACTATAAAGTTGTAAGGTCAGTAAGATTAAGGTCTTTTGTGATCTGAGACCAGAGTGTATTGAAAGTAGGATCCAGGCAAAAGTTTGAGTCAGGGACAATTGTGATGACCATTATGGGGAATAGGGAAGCGTTTCTCAATCTTTTTAACATGGGGAGACCCTTGAAGTCACTCTCAGTTCTTTAAGGAATCCCAGCTATGATTATTATATCCACAGCTCACTGTTTATTTGCATGATGGTCAGTCACCCAAAAAGATCATTGGAGTCACCTATTGTGACCTGGGTGCACAAAATGCTCAAGGAACCCCTAGCAAACTTTGGAGGAACCCTGGTTGAAAAACATTGGTCTAGGGTTAGTTAAGCCTCAGGCCTGTGGATCCAGGAGTGTGGTAAAGAGTGTCATTGAAAGTTGGCTGGGTAAGGCCCCAGGACTGTACATCCAAATGTGGCTCTAACAAGCATGGCAGAGGGCCATTGGGTCTGTGCCATGTGACTGCGCCAGGTGACTGCTAGAAAGCTATAGGGAGGCTCTTGGACTTTTCACATTTAGTTTGTCTCACATTTGTGACCCTGCATTTGGAGTTATATTCCTAGTACCCACCAATGGAATGCCTTATTTTTTATAGTAGTAGCCCCACCATAGCCAATGTGCTTGATGAATGTGATGTTTGTGAAATTTCTAAATAATATACGCTCATAGTTTATTGAAATGTCTGTCTTTACAGGGGTTTCAACAGAAGTTTGCCTTTCACAGCAAAGAGATTGTTGCAATCAGCTGCTCATGGTGCAAATTGGCGGTAAGTATCAATGTCATGCCTGTCTGTGCTATAAGCTTCTCTGTGATCTGACAAGAGGGTGAAAGGAAATACAGCACAAGGCTGACAGTGACATGTTCATAACATTGATTAAAAGAAACCCGTGTTAAGGAAAGTCACTGATCCTGTTCTGAAAATTCCAGTTTCCTGCATGTATGATGACTGAGAAAATATTGATGTGAAAGACCGCTAGGCAACTAGCATTTGCAGTCAGATGCCAACACCAACGGTCTGTGGAATGCAAAACTCTTTTAAAGTGCACAATAAGCCAGTTGAAATAAGTCCTTAAAGTGATTCTGTCATGAGCAACTAAAATTAAAACTGCTTTAGGCATGGATGGTGCCTCAGCTTACCTGCAGCAACTTCCCAAAACCTGTTGCTGTAAAATCCTGTGTTATTTTAGCAGTGAAGCTGTGACACTTCCAGGTAGTCTATCACAATGTTGAGCTGTATTGATGTGCTTTTGGAATGTGAAAGTGGCAGAAAGGGACAAAGCTTTAGGTACTAGTAGCTTTCCCTGTAAAAACAGCTATAAAATACATGTTTGGGAGGTTGCTGCGGGTATGTTTACCTATTTATGCCTCTACTTTATACAGTTTTGTTTTTTTACAACAGAGTGTAGTGACCTTTTACCACTTTTTGCCGGGCGTACCACCCGACACTTTTCAGTAACCACCCCGCTTGTTTTTTGGGAATTACTGAAAAGTTGGGTCACAATACACCCGCCTACAAATTCCTCCCACCGACTGAGTTGAACACTGTTGTATGCTATAATATCATTGTACCATCTCCATAACCATTGCAGTATTGTGTAAATGGCCGCTATTTAGACATATATGAAGCATTTATGTCATCAGGATGGGATATGCTGATAGAAGTTCCCTCTACTGTGTATTTCTGAAAGCTGTTCCATAATTCATGGATAAAGTATAACCGGGTCATAGAGACTTTATTTTAAAACTATAGGCTGGCTGCGAGCAAGGGGAGGGTTTAACACCATTTTTTCCTAACCAGTTTAATTTTATGATGCCAGATAGCGTTATACAGTAAGTAGCCCGTAGGAGTCTATCATTGTCAGGGTTGGACTAAATGAATTAAAGGAAAATAATTTTTATTAGAGAAAATAAAAAAAGGCATAAATGTTAACAACCCAATTGTATTATCAGATATGAGACATTCAGATCAGCCATGAACAGCATCATGACAATTGGCAAGGAAACATTCTCTGCTGGAGTCCCTAAGAAATATTAGAAACTAGTAGTAGACACCAAAATCTTTTCCATAATTGTGTATATGTAATTATAATGTTAGTTTTGTGTGTTACTTCCCCCACCTTCTAGATTGTAAACTCTTCAGGACAGGGTCCTCTCCTCCTATGTCACTGTATTCGTCTGTCATTTGCAACCCCTATTTAATGTACAGCACTGCGTTGGCGCTATATAAATCCTGTTTAATATTATTATTAATAATTCATCCCAATGTACTTTACATTTTTTCAGTACCACAACAAGGTATCATGCTTCATGCTGCACCACATAGAAGAGCCATGTTCCTTAGGTGCTCATGCTGCTGTCATAGTCCCACCCACTTGGATCGTCAGAGTTCGCCGGCCGCAGGTTAGTGACACTTTGCAGTTACTTCATCTTCCTCCATCTCTACCCGTTCTCTTACAATCCTTATGTGTTCCCATCAGAGTTCAATCAAGTCCAGCAAGAAAAAAAAGAGACCTTCATTCAAGAGAAAACCTAGCAAGAAAGGTGCAGAGGTAAGCTTCAAAAGGTCTTGATGGGCTGCATGGTACAATGATTTAAAGCTGAACTCCAGGCAGTTATAAAAGACACAAAGCAGAATGAACTCCCAATAAATGCACCTGTCCCTGTTATGGCAGGGATGATATGACCTTTGGGCAGGCATGGGGGTTGCTCAGCTTTTTTGACATTTCCACAGAGCAATGAGGCAGGTAAGAATGATTATTACAGAAGGAACATCACTCTCTCTTTCTGTTGTTTTGTGTTTTTTTCCTCATATGAGCATTTATCTGTTTACCTGGAGTTCAGCTTTATTAACAAGATTAAAGAATGGGCCTGCGCACTAGGGGGGGAGAAGTTTGACTTCCAGGCTTTGTTTTTCTTTTATAAGCTTCATTGAATTGTTTTTGTTTTAGGAGCCGAGGATACGACCGTTTGTTATCAGACCTGCTCCATGCCCGCTCATGAAGCCTGTACTTGTTTTTGTGAACCCCAAGAGTGGAGGAAATCAGGTACAGATTCCTTGTTTAGATTATTATATTTGGCTATGGACACATGAACACATCTTTACTTGGTAACCTTTCTACACAAATACTGTAGACGTGGAATGCTATATAAGTGACCAGATCTATTCAGTTTCCATATTTGCCACTTCTGAAATGTGACTGCCAAACATTTTACCAGCTGACAAAGCTAATTACCTCAAAAGGCATTTAAAACAAACATTTATATCAAATTTGCAGCACCTAGAATTTTAGTTTACATTACCAGATAATTGGCAAGTTTGGATTACTAAAATGAAAATGTTCATTAATAAAAATGTAATAAAACTGCAGCTAAATACATGTTTGGTCACATCCGTTAAGAGGTGATTGGAAATTATCGTGCACAGATAATTGGTGGTAAAGCCTAGACATGTCCATGTAAGCGCCTTTATTTGATGTTACCTTTGCTTACACAGGGTATAAAGATTCTCCAGTCCTTTATGTGGTATCTGAATCCACGACAAGTATTTGATCTTAGCCAAGGTGGTCCAAGAGAAGCGTAAGTATTTACATCAAATGATTTGACATATTACTTTACTGAAACATTTTTGTTTGACATTTTGAGCCATTTTGGACATTTGGAGTAACATTTAGAGTAACAGATATGACATTGTAGTACAAATGCAACACATAGTGTTTGTGGGGTACCTAGCCTATTTACAACCACCACAAATCAGGGGGCTACAGCCCAGGTGTTTTGCTTTAATGGGCAGGGGGTGTCATATAAATTGAACGCAATAACACTGCAATGCATTATACGTGTGTTTTAATATTGGCTGCAACACACCTACTGTGGCAATATTGCATTTCTGTATGTTAGGGTGCTTTCCTGAATGAATTAATGAATGAACCACAATGCAGAACACTTGTTGCTGTGCAACAGTGCCTTTCTTTTGTGATTGGGTTTGCATCTACTTTAATGCTATCATTTGTTTTATAATCAGTTAATCTTGTTCTTGTTCTGCCGACAGATTAGAGATGTATCGTAAAGTTCCATCATTGCGCATCCTGGCCTGCGGCGGTGATGGCACTGTAAGTCCTGTGTGTGTCTGTGTTGTACCAGGACCCCATGTACTTGAGCAATCTTGTCTCCTAGTCACTCTAAATCAGCAGTTCCCTATAAGTGTTCTTCCAGAGTTTTCCAATTCTGTGATTATAACTGCAGATTATTTTACCACAAGGGTTGTTCAAAAATTAATTTTAGGTACATAATATATATATGGTACATTTATTTCTTTTTAATTTTTTATTTGTGAAACTTACTGGACCTTTTAATGTACCATGAGCTACCAATATATATTTTTAGGGTTTTTAATAATGTTAAATGAGTAAGGGTTGGAATCTCCAATAGCGTTTATTGCTGTTTGCAGTGTTACCCTTGGCCAGAGTTTCATTTACTATCTTCCTAAAGACATAATAGAAAGTCAGTGGAGAATCCCCCTCAGTATCCAGATTGGAAAATACCCTTTCATTTCTTGTTCTGGTGACAGTAATATAATTTTTCCTCATTTTCTGTTCTAGTGATAATGGTACCTGGACAAATAGTAAGGAGATTCCCCTCGCTTAGCTGAATTTCTGCTACAACCAGCAAGGGCTTTGCCTACTAAACCAAGAACCAGAATAGTTTGTTGTTTCTTCCTTAAAGCAAATTGGAAGTAAATACATAGGAACCCCATAGTGTGAAGTATATTTAACACTGAGGCTATGGTAACTGTTTCTTTGCATTTCAATATAGGAGAGTTGCTTGTGCAATTATCTGGTCCATAGCATTCTTCTGTTTCCTGTGTAATATGTATTCTGGATCTGTAAGCTTTGAATATTATAGCAGGGCCAAGATACAGAAACAAATGCACTCCACAAAAATGATACGATCAGTCCTGCCACCTTTGTTATGCCATTGTTATGGATGTGATATTGGTTTTCTTTTGTAACATACAATACATTTCTTTCATTAGGTGGGATGGATCCTTTCTGTACTGGATCAGCTGCATCTTTTCCCTTCTCCGCCTGTCGCTATACTGCCTCTGGGAACGGGAAATGACCTTGCCAGAACTTTAAACTGGGGTGGGGTAAGTGAACATGCAGTTATAGTATACTTTTCTAATGTACAGTAGTAGTACAGTAAAGCTGGCCAAATGTACCGCAACTCCATGAAAAGCTAGGGCTCTATTTTTTTTTAAAGATAGTTTAGTAACACTTGTTCTTTTCATGATCAAGCGGGGTGGAAAAAAAAAAAAAGGATTGAGGGCTGCATAACTGTACAGGATTGAGTGGTACAAAGCTATTGGTGGCGGCGTTCAACGTTCAATCAGATTTCAGCAACGATCGATAGGGAATGGCAGTAATCCAGGTAAACAACCAAGATCCGGGAGAAATCAGTCATTTACCTAATCATTCAAACCTCTAACAGTGTATGGCCAGCTGAAGAAATACCCCAGATATAAATTTCTTCTACATAGAAATAAGCCTTGCATACTGTTATGTTAATGACCGGAAAGATTGTTTTTTGTTGTGCGTAAATGAGCGGAGGCTCCATCATGCTGTATGTCAGTGGGCAAAGAGACTACAGGTAAATGAGAGACCCCTTTGTGCTGTAGGTGGATGAACAAAGTATTATCTTTGTTCTATGTAAATAATCTTGAGCATATTGAGCTGGAACATTGTTTTCTGCTATTTGTGTAGAAACCAGGCAACTAGCATTCACAGAAGGGTCAGCATTGGCAACATGCAGTCAGTGCAGCTCTCCTCGTTTAAATGCAGAGTTTCTATGTTTAAATACCATACATAATGAGATGCAAAATGTAGTACCATAATATGATCTTTATATACAGCCTTATACTGAAGCTTATCCTACATCCTGTTACTTTTTAGGGTTACACTGATGAGCCACTTTCCAAGATCTTGAGTCACATAGAAGAGGGAACTGTGGTCCAGCTGGATCGCTGGAACCTGGAAGTGGAGAGAAACCCTGATGCCTGTGACGAGGATTGGGGAGAAGGAGCAACCAATAAAGTGAGTAAACAGATGCATTATGAACATGAGGAATGTTTTACCACCAAAGAATTTGCATTTTTCTCCAGCTAGTACTGAGATTAACATAGCTCTGCCTTATAGCATACCGCTGTCTAGCAGAAGGGGCCTGATTTTTTTTTGTTGTAGAATAATATCCTGTACATGTTTCCTCCCCACCCTACTCTGTTTCTGGCCCATGAGAAGCAGCACACCAATGTGCTCATCTTTCTCTGCTTACTCTCCTGCTTCTTGCACCATAATGTATAACATTGGTTCAGCTGTAGAAACCGTACAAGGATTGCAGGAGGCTGATGCCAAGTCAGATTCAGGTACCCTGTTTCCCCGAAAAAAAGACCTAGCATGATTTTTCGTGTTTTTGAGGATGCTCAAACTGTAAGCCCTACCCCGAAAATAAGCTACAATATATATATATACAGGACATGCTAAAGCACTATTGCTAGATATGAGAAAATGGGGCCAATGGTTCTAAAGGAAATGATCAGGATGGAATTCATGGTTTGGGGAGTTATGATGTTGTTCCAGAATTGGATGACACGACTGTATTTGAATAAATGTTGATTTTTTGTTCAAGAATAAATGTCAATTGTTCATGAAAAAAAGGCCAGCCCTAGTGCAATTTTTGGAGCAAAAACTAATATAAGACACTGTCATATTTTCAGGGAAACAGGGTACTTACTCTACTTACATCTTTAATCTATTCCATTTAGTAATAATGAATGAATACAAAGGTAATCCAATTTGTACCTGGAATTTTGTGTAAAAGAAGGTAGCATATTATAATGTATATGGTAGCTTTAACAGTGTCCTTTTCAAATATGAGATGCTATGTGAGAACTATACCATGTTTTGATAACTTGCTTTCTGTATATATTACTGGCTAATGCTGTGTGTAGACACTGGTATTTGAAAACTAATGTTTAACAAATGTTGGTCAGATGGACCAATTTTTGTGTATGTACTTAATAATAACTTACTTATCTCTTTAAACTTCTTTTCTTCTTACAGCTGCCTCTGGATGTGTTCAATAATTATTTTAGCCTGGGATTTGATGCTCGAGTCACACTGGAATTCCACGAGTCCCGAGGTAACATATTTGGGGGATGCAGTGATGGGTGGTAGACTTTTGTGAGGCTTATGGAATAGGAGGCTTGTGGGTTGGAAAAAGACATTGTGGATTCAGTTCATAAAGAAATAATTTATGCTTTGCCAAGGTCATGTCATGTGGTTTTCTGAAATATTGCATGCTTGAATAAAAAAACAAGGCACAAGTACAATATCACAGTAATATTATATTAGTGTAGTCATAACAGTAGTCATAATGTCTCTATGTATCATGTAAATCTTTAAGGCAGTCATGCTTATGATGTTACATTTGTTTAGGTAAAACCAAACAATCTCAATATTCCTGTGATAAACAATCCTAAAGAAAAGCTAGTTTACATTAAAGATTTTTTGTGTTTGTTGAGAATTAGCGCAGGCAGTACAATGTTGATATGTGGCGATGTTTTACTCTTAGTGGATTGACGCCTGTATATGTTATAGATATATTATACAAGGACCCTAGTGGCTGTCATTTTAGGCATACACACTCAACCATTTACTAGTCCTTTTTATCATCTTGGTAGAATCCAGGACTAACTTTAGTAGCTCCTTCTAGGGTTCAGTGAACATCGTTGACTAAATCTGTTATTTCACTGATCGGTCTGTCCTTTTTTTTTCCTTAGAAGCAAACCCAGAAAAGTTTAACAGTCGTTTCCGCAATAAGATGTTCTACGCTGGGGTGAGTAGCACTAAATGTGGTGATCAGTCTGATATCTTGCTTGTTCTTCTCGCTCATTCTGTCTCTTCATGCAGACTGCATTCTCCGACTTCCTAACTGGCAGTTCAAGAGATTTGGCCAAACACATTAGAGTTGAGGTAAGTAGACACAGAAATGTTTATTATCAATAACTTACAACTGTCTCTGTAATTGTATCACTTCATGTAAAAGTTCCAGGAGTTTGCACCAGTGTTTAAACTGATAATGTGCCCATGTTCTGGTGGGACAAGTCCAATATAAGAGCACAAAGCACCAAGAATTCCTTTGACTACACACAGTGGAAATTTAGGGTGAGATGGTCAGATCAATACTTAATTTTAAAAAAATATGAAATAGAAGGGATTAGTAAGGGGGTAAATGGCAGCAGTAGTGTCTTTCTAGAAATGTTTTATTTTTTTTCCTGCTACTATCAAGAGACTATTGCATAGCTTTTGCATCTCCAGGACAGAAAGTGAAGGTGGGGGAGCAGTTTTAATCAAACTCAGAATTAAACTGATAAAAGTTGAACACGCACGCAGACATCCCCATACTTGGACAGTATATTGGAATGATATCACTGCTATGCTAATTGTTATTTTCAACTAAATCTATATACAGAGGTCAGGGGTTATTCCTTTTGAGTGCTTTAGGGGCCTTACACATCCTCTGCAGCTTTTTCATGTGACAGCTTTGTCATCTCATTTACCAAAATCAGAGTTTTTTTTAGCAGTGAACACATATCCTGATGTAATAAAAGAGCAAAAAACTGCTCTGTGTAAGTTAGCAATTTTTGAAGTTGGGGCCTACACAGATTAATGGACTTTCCCCCATGTGACCATATGAATTCTTGTTGCTTCTCATGGTCCTTCGTACTCTGAAGTATTGGGTTCTGCTACTGGCATCTAAACAGAGCAGGGCAGCTAAGAAGGTTTGTGTTGATGGGGAGTGAGACTTGGAAAAGTAACCGAAAGCCTGCAGATGGGGCTGTGTTCCTGGGCACTATATAGATGACTCCTGACATGGCTGCACTTAGGAAAAATATGGATATCTAAATGCTCAGTTTGACAATTTCAAAACATTGTTTTTTGTTTTTTTTTATATAGTGTGACGGGCAGGACCTGACGGCAAAAATTCAGGAGCTGAAATTACAATGCTTAGTCTTTCTAAACATCCCTCGGTGAGTAGAGAAGGGTTGCTGAACGATCTACTATTATTTTGTAATATATATTATATTATGTTCCCCATATCCTTTTTACCAGACTTTTAAAAAAAAAAATGCAGTCATTTTTCTAGCACAGATACTAAAATGAGCAACATACAAAGTGTTAATAAAGTGTTTGCTGTATATGAATGTTATTATTATTGCTGCATTAAATAAATTACCTTTGTTTTTTTTTTTGCTGTTCTAGGTACTGTGCAGGCACCATGCCATGGGGGAATCCCGGGGAGCACCATGACTTCGAACCTCAGAGACATGATGATGGATGTATCGAAGTGATCGGCTTCACCATGGCATCACTGGTACTGTCACTAGTTTAAAGAATAGGTTTAGTGGTTTTGTACATGTTTTCCTATTTATTATGGTCAGGAAATAAATGATTCATAATTTTAAAACATTTTCTACAAATATGGAATTTTAATTGTTATATTACTTTTACATTTTTAGCTGGCAGGTAGCTTTAAACAATAATAGCCTGATGTAGTTTACAAAACATTCTAATTTACATTTACCTAATGCAAAATCAGTTGTACTAGCAATGTACTCCTTCAGAACTTTGCAGAGCATTTAAAACTATTCATATCAGTCCCTATTATTATGGGCTCACCTTGCTCTTGCTTCACATTCATACCTGTACACTATTTTGTAGAGAATATACAAAGCCTCTACAGCTATTATTATTACTACACATTATTTATATAGCACTGACATATTACGCAGCGCTTTACAGTCCATAGTCATGTCACTAGCTCTCCCTCAAATGGGTTCACAATCCAACGCCCTACCATAGTCATATATCTTTAATACAGTATTTAACAAAGGTAATTTTTTTTTTTTTTTGGAACGGGGGAGCCAATGAATCTAACTGCATGTTTTTGGAATGTGAGAGGAAACCCACACAACCACAGGGAGAACATACAAACTCCATGCAGATAATGTCCTGGCTGAAATTCAAAGCCGGAATCTAGTGTTGCAAAGGGAAGAGTGCTAACCTCTAAGCCACTGTGCTGCCCACGATATATCAGTTAGTATATCAGAGTGTATTCATTAGGTTACTTTAAAACACAATCAAATTGCCAAATACACATTTTAATGCATATATAGGATAGATTTTTTTTTTGCCAAATTTGTATTTTTTTCCATCTAGTCCTGTGGTCTGTACAGCCAGACAAAATCACACCACCTTCTCTACATTTATAGTTGTAAAATACATAAAGCATAAAAAAAAATTGTTTTTAATATGTTTATTTACTATGCATGGTCGTGCCATATGTTCTTGTATATACAAACACTAGTTATTTCCATGTATTCAGACACCTAATGATCAATGATTGGTGCAGGCTGGGCTCCTGTGGCTTCACACTATGTTAATGATGTGAGATCAGCAAAGAGTTTCTATCACTAGATGGCAGTGCTGCTATAACTAGAAGAGTTGGTGACTGATAATACATAGCTGTACATTCTTTTTTGAGTTTTCTACTTATGGTTAATTGGCCATTTGTTGAACAGGTAAATTTATGGAAGAGGAAAACTACTGTGAAATAAAAAGTCTTGAATATACAAAAAAAAGACTTAAGCTACGTACACACGTCAAATTTTTCTCGCCTGATAATCAGCTTCGGGCGGATATTGGACGAGAATCTGGCGTGTGTACAACCCGCGTCGTTCATCGTCCGTGGATCTGTCCTGGCGGATCCACGAACAATGAACAACACGCGATCCTAATGTAAGGGAAAGAGGAGAGTGCGCAGCAGAGTGCCGCTCCGTCGCTCTCCCCCTCTCCATAGAGCAGATTGGCGCTGTATGTACAGCACTCGTTCATGCACCATGCGGTTCTTATTGTTGGAAAGGATTGTGAAAGATCCTTTCCAACGACAAGAATTGCACGTGTGTATGCGGCTTAACATTTTTCTTCTCTCTTACTTTTACCATTTCATAGATGGAGATGCTGTCGTAATTGTTCTTAGCTTGTAATAATCTACAGCTTCAGAACAATACACCTGTCCATCCTGATACATTGCATTATTGCACACTGGTTAACACGCATTGTGATAAGGAAATACATTCAATTAAACAGGCAGTGGAGAAAAAATTCTGATATTTACTATTTTTTTCTGTCACAACCCAGTTTTGCATTCTGGTGCACTGCAACACTATATGAGTAGAGATGTTTCAGGGTAGCATTTAGAATGAATGAGACTGCAACATACTAACACACCTAAAATTGCTTGCAGTGACTTGTGTTATATCAACGCAGAGCAAGGACAAATGATAAATGGCTTTTATAGGAGAATTACAGTCCTCTGCTGAGGCCGGGGTTTTGCATGCAAGTATGCAATTATGGCAAAAGTGCCTGCCAAAGCTTCCTTGTTCCTGCCATGGACATTTTCTGTTCCCACAAGTTAGGCATATAGGCAGCATGGTGACTCAGAGGTTAGCAGTGTGGTCTTTGCAGTGCGGGGTTCCAGGTTTAAATCCCAGCCAGGGTGCTATCTGCAGGGAGTTTGCAGGTTCTCCCCTTGTTTGTGTGCGTTTCCTGTGGGTACTCCGGTTTCCTCCCACATTCCTAAAACATGCAGTTAGGTTAATTTGCTTCCCCCCAAAATTGACCTTAGACTGTATAAAGACATATGACTATAGAAGGGACATTAGATTGTGAGGCCCCTAAAGGGACAGCTAGTTGCATGAATATGAACTTTGATCAGTGCTGGGTAGTATGGCGGTGCTATATAAATACTGGGTAAAATATTAGGTATCTTTGTTGGTCAGGTTCAGCTGACAAAAAATTAAGGCGCGGGAGTTACTTTGCTGTATACTGAACTGCTTATCACTTTCTGTGTTAAGTAAGTGGACAATATTTCTGCTTTAAGCACAGAAGCTATCATTTTTTCTTTTTTGTTATTACTGCGGGACGATCTGTTGCTCTATGGCCATTCATGCACCCCAGTTTATCACATTTCTCATTTTTGTCCACAGGCAGCTCTGCAGGTTGGGGGTCACGGTGAGCGTTTACATCAGTGTCGTGAGGTTCTTCTGCGGACATACAAGTCTATTCCAATGCAGGTGGACGGTGAACCGTGCAAGCTGGGACCCTCCGTAGTGAAGATCAGTCTTCGAAACCAGGCCAACCTTATCCAGAAGACAAAGAGGAGGACGTCTGTCCCTCTGCTAAATGAGTAATTAGAATTTTATCTGTAAATGTGATTTTCAAAACTTCAAGTAGCCAGTGGTTGTTGAATACCTGGCGACCTATTTTTATAGCCCATTTTTATAGCTGAGGTTTTCACTGTACAAAATACTGTTTGCTTCTAATTGATGGTACCGGGGACGTTCTATAGGGGGTGTTGAGGAAAAGGAGACATTTTGGCTAGGAATAAAATCTGATTTATCACAAAATACAGATTTAATACATACAAAACCTACAGCTACATGCTCCAGTATGTGCCAGTTCTATAAAGACTTGGTTTGAGCAGTTTTCTAGGGAGTAACTCGAGCGGCCTGCATAGAGCCCTGACCTCAACCCTGAACCCCTCTGGGATCAATTGTATTGCTGATTGTGAGCCAGGGCTTCTCATCCAACATTAGTTCCAGATCTCAGAAATTCTCTAGTGACTAAAAATACACAAATTCCTAAACATATTGTAGAAAAGCTTTCCCAGAAAAGCAGAGGTTGTATTAACCACAGAGGAAGGCCAACTCCATAATAATGCCCATGGTTTAGAATGAGATGGCCAATAAGCTGAGAAGTTTGCAAATGTTTGACTGTAAAGTGTTATTTATACAATAAACTGGCCCCAATATCTGCAAAATTGTTTTAGGGGCTAGAGAACCATATATAAAGCTGATAGTAACATATAGTAATTCAGCAACTGCTAATAAATATGTTGGTGTCTGTCTCCAGTCAACAGCCGGTCCCCGACAGATTGCGTCTTCGTGTTAATCGCATCTCCATGCATGACTATGAGGCTCTGCACTATGACAAGGAGAAACTGAAGGAAGCCTGTGAGTAGCATGTTAAGTTAATACTTAATTTGAGGTCTGTTGCTGTAACAGTTTTAAGCTGAAATCTGGGATAATTAGATAGTGTATGAATACAACAGGCAAATGTGTTCCTGCTTGAATCTGTGCTTTATGTATTTCTTTTAGATCTGTCCAGTATTCTAGCATAAAACTTTTGCAGAACCTTCTAGTTATATAGACTGGTCACTTCTGCTTGTTCTACATGTGCAGAGTAAATGCTCCTGTATCCACCATCATGTAATGTTTTTCAGGGAGCCTGTAGTAGGTGGACCTGCTGGGTCTCTTCCACAGCTCCATTACCTCCTTTATACTGCACAGTGATCAAGTCACCACCTCTTTTACAAGACAGATATCTACGTTTGCAAAGGCATTTGGTGCACAAATTTCGTGGATAACCACAAGTTTTGTGGTTATCAGGAGACATATTTAAGTGAAAGTTTTAGTGCCTGAAGCTCAGCTTTACCAAGTGTTAAAGAAGCTAGGCTTTAATTTGTTTGCCATTTACCTAAAATTACCCTGTTCAAAGGGTGACATTGTACTGCAGTCTAGAGCATTGTCACAATGCTAAAAAAAAGTGAAAAATAATATACTACTCTAAAAACAAACTGCTATGTTATGCTATTTATAGCAAACTGCATATTTTTCTAATTTATTTTGCCATAGTTCCACTTTAATATTGCCTTTGGTTTTATTAGGAACTGTGGTATGCAAAGTTGCCAGATATAAGCACTAGTTTGGAATCAACCAGTTTATTCTTCTATAAATGTCTTCAAGTGAAACTTTTTTGTATATTTTCTTAAATAGTTTCTGCCACTTCTGAATAAGTATTAGTAGTAAGTGCAAACTCCTAGTTACCATCATGATCTTATCACTAAAGTGTTACATGTTTGGATTGTTAGGGGTCCATTTATTAATATTTTCACCCAGAATTTCCATTTTTTTTCATTGAACCATGTAAACTCATGTTTTGGGTGAAAGCAGTGATAACTAGACCCTTGGATTTCAGCAGCTGCATGATTGGATGACAGCCCTGTAATGCAAACTTTTAAAACAAGCCAGCTATGGAACGAAAATCTAGTTAAAGTGGACCTTACAGCTAAAAATTAAGTAGACCCCCTCCCCGGGATATTACTTTTTTTTAAAAAAATTGCACAAATTAACCTGTAAGGGGGATTTGATAATACTTGATGAGCTTACCTTTCCCCCAGTTTCTGCTCCTAGTGCCTAGGCAAAGGTTGACGTCATCCTTCCATCTAAATCTAAAGATTTGAGAGTGCTCCAAATGTTGCAAAAAAAGACATCCCTAGCACTGTGCTGCAGGGCTTTATCCTAAGATTTGGAGTGATCACCATTCCCTGTATGCTGTGTTTTAGTAAGAGGGAGGGGGACACTTAAAATGCAGATCTTGCAATTCTTTACAATCCATTAATTTCTAATCCTTTTACTTTAAAATGTCACTTACCCAGAATTCTTTTTTCCTTATGGAAATAAATCTGGTTACTTGTCATGTACACATTATAAGCAGACAGAAACTTGAAAGCAAATATTTTTTCCATGCCTAAAGCATTGCCTGGTACCCTTAATTCTGCCACTTCTGTCCACCCCCTGTTCTCTTTGTCCCCCCTTTTCTTGCCTCCCCTATTTATTCCTCCGCTATTTATTCCTCCTCTCTCCCTCCCTCTTTATCCTCTTAATTCTCTCCCTGTTTCTCCCCGTTTTTTATTTCTTTTCTGGTGATTGCAGCTCTCCCAGTGGGAGTTATTGTGGTTCCTGGAGACAGCGATCTTGAGACGTGTCGGATCCACATACAGCAGCTGCAGGAGGTAAGGACACTCCGCGCACACATATTTGTCAGCCTTGTGTTTACGGAATGCACATGCTCGATTCGTGCTCAGTTACTGAATCCATGTAATTAGAATTTTTTTGCATGTGTGTACCCTGCTGTGCTTGCTGCCAACAGATATAAACATTCTCAAATGTAAAAATATTGGGCCTTCTGACCTGGGCAGGACCTGCAAATGAGGGTAACGCACACAAAGACACGTGAATGTAGTGTTTCACCTAACAAATGTTCATTCCACTGCAAAGCTGCTGATCCTTTGAGGATTCTTACTGGTAAATAAGTGATTCTGCCAATAGCAGCAATTCCTGTTGCAAGCAAGCAACTAATGATGGATAAATGTGCCCAGGTTCTGTTTGTTGCTTGTTCAGTAAATGTTATTTGAAGTTTGCTGAATCCATTCCTTAGCTTTAGAACAGGCTCAGATAAAGCACACTGGCAAGGTAAAAAGCAGGCTGGTAAGTTGTTAGAGGCACATTTTGAAGGGAGGTTGTCAGAGGTGGTACTGGCCCCAAACACAGACCAGGTATGAGAATGCTGCAGGCTATTTACATTAGCAACAGACTGCCAACCCTCCCAACAACACTAAGCCACTGTTCTGTGATTGGTAGTGGGATGGTGGGATTCACTTAGTAATTGGGCCTCCTATCTGATAGACCAGCTAAGTAGACAAAAAGGAGTATGCACCGCAGTCTGACAATGCTGCTGTAAAATGCAAGCAATGTTGTTGTTGGCAGTATCTTCAAGTAAAAAGCTTTGCAGGTCACAAAAAAAAAAAAATAGCTTGAGAAAACTGTATCAAGCTAGGCATACTGGAAAAGTGGATTTGGGGTTTGGTTGTGCTTTACAGAGAAGTCCTGCCCCGACCCTCTGGCATGTTACAATTACAAAATTTAGGACATTTTTTTTAACCAATTAGAATACTCTCTTCTGTTCAACAATAAGAGAACTCCTTTACAGTTTACTACTGTTTTTTTGTAGAGATTCTCCCCACTTATTTACATGGGAATGTTGGTTGATGAATGGATGGTAGTAATCTAGGTAAATGATCAATATCAGGAAGATTAAAATTACTTGTATACCTGAACATACACCTGTCCGTGTATGGCAGCCTGTGGTGGACTGTTCAGAATAGTACCCGATTTAATTGCCTGAGGGTGTTGTACGTTCCGTACTTTCAGGCTGCCACCATGCAGAGAACTGAAGAAAGATAATGGCAAAAAGACTAATGTACACAATCTAGCTGCTGTATATGTCAATTATTAAATACGTTACTTCATTTCTTGGCAGACAATCCAAGTAAAATATTATATAAATAAAAGGTTGTTATTTAGTTGTCCTATCGTGCTTGGCATCCAGTGCCCACGCTGAATGTTAGAATAGCTGCCATATTGAACGCCGCACTCCCGTCTTCTTGCAGATATGTCACTGCGGGGACACACTGACATCATGGAAATAGTTTGTATTGCAGATTATTCCAGACTGAGCTGTTTTATATGGCAGCATCCCAAAACCGCCACTTTATTCCTTCCATCAAACCCCCCACCATCTCCCCCCTGAACGCTGAGGTCATCTCAAATGGATTTAAATTTATTTAACTTGGCCCACAATCCTAAATGCTCAATGGGGAACCGGCAGTGGTGATGCCGGAAATAAAGCCCAACCAACACTTTACCCTTTAGAAATTTTCACTTTCTTTGCAACATTTTTTTCCCCCTCTCTTCCTAGAAAGCAAAAAAAAATCAGCTACTAGCAGAAATTCAGTCAGATATAGAAACGGCTCCAACTCTAGCCATGTATATATTCAAAATCAAATTTACAAAATGTATTTTGGATTACATCTGGTATACAAATGCATTTGCCTCCTAGTGTAAAAAATCCAACTATGGGTGAATCAGGGTTATTGCATTGTATATTACATTCAAGCCTTGCTGAAGGGGAGGTAGCTCTTACACTAGGTGATCAGGAGTACCCCACTGAAATGATTCAAATAATCAATTCCTTTGTCTTATAGCATGAACCATAAATCAATTCTTTTCAAACTGATACATTTATCCTAAACTATTCTGTTGCCATTACTTTTTCTTTTTTTTAAATTGTCATCGTCCCCTAGACATCTGTAAGAGATTTTATGTCAGGCTGTTGGTAAGAGATTGCGCTTTCTTCTAAATTGTAAAAGGTACAAAGCAGAGAGGTGAATGATGTGGGTATGAAAGTTGTCAGATATTGGGGATAAGATGATGTGACTCTTTCTCTCCAGGACTTTCCTGCGTACCCCACAATATTACAGCGTCTCGACCTAAAGGTGTGTCTAGAAGTTGTATATAAAATTGTGCCATTCCTGTGTACTTTGTGCAATGTGTTAGTGACTTGTGTGCTTCTTTCTGTGAAAAGTACATCTAGTGTGTAAGTTTGCTTCCTGATCATGCACTCTGTAGCATACTCCTATCATGGCTTAGCTTTTAGTTTTTGTGGCAGCCTAGTAGAATATATTAGTCTGTGTTCAAAGGGGCATTTAGTAAAACCATGACCTGGACAAATAAATGTGAACCATAGTCACTAGTGCAGTATTATCTATGTCTGCACTGCCAATAATTAGCTCAAGTCATCACTTATATGCCCATCATGCTGCAGGCCCTGCTATAGGGAAGGTTTGTCCAGGACTGGAGATGGTCATTATGCTCTATAGCCCAGTCCGGTGTACACTTGGCATATCAGAGGGGAATCGGGACACCTCGAGCTATAAATGGTTCCACACTAGGTCCAAAACGATGACTTGGGCGTTAGAACTCCTGCACGTTCTGACATTGTTTGGACGTGTTAAAAGAGGAGGGTAGGGAGGATACAGACTTTGGTGTAAAAATACAGTTTCTCTTAAAATCTTTTCATAGGAAACCTTTTATATTAAAAGGGCTTACATTCCTAAAATCCAATAGTAGTGTATCTGCAAACAAGATGTGCCCCTTAGTGCTCTCTCAGCACAGCTCACTCAAGCAAGGTTAGCGGTAGAAAACCAGTAATATAGAGCTGTACAATATTAGGTTCATGTATGTATGTGCTTTTCTAGCAGCATTTAGTGTAGTTCCCTGACTCTTTAGGTTTCTACACCTTACTAATGCTTTTATCTCTATTTGCTCAGGAGGATGGAACAAGCAAACCCCAAATTGTGTCATCACAAAAACTCTCCCCGAAATGGTGCTTCTTGGATTGTGAGTATTAAATGTACAGCATTAAATACCAAATACAATGAGGCTGGTAAATGTTTTGTAAGTAATGCTGTGAGCTTTATATTGAGTTTTATGCACAAAGGGAAGATCCAGTATCTTACAATGTACTGTATGTCAGTATGTTGAGTTCATCAGCCACATGATTAACTGGCTCAAGGCACTCACGTTCAGCCGCTGGGTCTCCAGGAGCAATCACTAGCTGTTTTTACAGTTGTTTGCTGTACTCGGTTGACAGATGTTGTTGCACAGGGCATTTGAGCCATTGAGTATTGGTTGACAGCAATTCTGTTGTCAAAAAAACCTGATTCTACTTAGCCTTACTCATGCACATTTGTTTTATTCCTGATGATCTGCCATAAATTACTGAGCTTCTAATTTCTCGTTTGGGCTAATAACACCGTGCCTTCACTGCACTGTAATACCAATCATCGTTGTCAGTGAGCTGGACTACAGAGCTCTCCTACCTTTGTCCCTCTCCATATGCATGTGCATACATCGATTTGTTTCCCAGAAAAAAAAACCTTACTACTGCCTTGGCAACCTCTACAAAACTTTTACAAGCCTAGTAATATAATTGAGAGTTTTTAAAATACATTGTTTGATACAGAAACAAGGTAACATTAAAAAAACATAATACTGTGACATGATGTGAGGGGAAGTGAGAGGTTTAAGAGTAATTTAGACTGTTTGGACGTATTTTTAACATTAGTGGATTGCACTGTGCTGTGGCAACAAATGGGAAACAGCAATGTCTTGTCACAGTAATTAGACAACAGAACCTGTTGAACGCTACAATAAATCTGTTTGTGTTTTATTAAAATGTGGTCCTTTCATATCACTCATCAGACAAAGGTTCCCCACTTTAGTGTGTGCTACTTTATAGCAACCAGCCCAAATCCCTATTTTAGTTCTTTGGAGCAGGCAGGAATGCGGGTGTGTAACTTGTTGCTGTTGAAATCCTGTTGATAAATTAGCTGATATTGTAAGTTAAACCTTTAATTTTTTGTATGCTATATGTAATGTCTCTAAAGCATCCAATGTTTCCTTTTCTCAGCCACCACTGCGGACCGATTCTATAGGATTGATCGAGCACAGGTAAGATCCTTTATGTGGTGCATGCTGCAAACTATCCCAGGGGACAAGCAGCATAGATTGTTTTAGTAACAAGCAACCCCCAAAAAACCTCTGCCACTTACACAAGACTCATGTTAAATGGGCATGGTTTTCCTGGTGACATGTTTAGAATGCATGTCGAATACAGATCATCAAAGTCCTTCTGGTTTTATTTCTGCATCACAAGTGGCAGTTCAGATTCTGCATTTCTTTGGCCACAGCATGTCCTATTGAGGTGCATTTAAACTAGAGGCACACCAAGTGCAGCCTTTTCTTGTCAAGCTTTGCATTTGCTATTGGAATGCAATTTAGCATTCAAAAGGAAGACCCATCAACATTCTTGGACCTTTACTAGCTTTTGCAGCCAAATCCAATCCTCCCACCTATTCTTTTTCCTGCCCTCCCATATCAGTGCTACGTGTGGCGCTGAACATGACACCGACTATTCTCCACTATTAGAGCATGCAATTCTCTGAGTTTCCTCTTCTCAATGTAGCAGAGAGAATTCTGTGGAGCCATGGTTGTAGCAGTAAACCCCACTACTGTAGAGGGGACGGGGGGGCACAGGTTGCAGTTGTGGCTATCTGCCACTGATTCCAGGAGCAAGCCCTAATGGGTTAGGTCTGCCTTTCAAGGCAGGAGGTCCTGCTGAGGAAAATCTTTTTTTTTTTTAAGAGAAGTACAGAGGCAAGAAGTAAAAAAAAGGGTGCAGAGCTGAAGGGTGATGAAATGAATAGAGAAAGAAATGTATAGAGTAAACAGTGGATGACCGGTTACAAAAGTAAGTGATGGACAAGGATTCTTGTAACTGGAAGAGTTTTTTTTTTTTTTTTTTGCAATTTTAGTGACAACTGCTCCCTATTATAAAATGAACCCCCCAGTGAATTTTTCTAAAGCTGGTGCATAGGCTTTAATTTATAGTCATATTTAGACTAACTGTTCAAGTTCTGTACCCGAAATTGAGTAAGAGTAAAACTAAATTCCCACAAAAGAACACCCAGGGCTCCATTTATAAACAGGAATTTGCAATTCTCTCAATTACTGCCATTGAAACACTTGGACCTGGAAGATTCCCACAAGGAAATGTGATTTCTTGTTTTATAACTAAAGCCCCTAGTGTAGAGAGAAGAAAATAAAAAGTGGCATCAACTTAAAAAATATATATAGATATTTTACTGTGCACTTGTGGACATTTTGTAGGATCCGCCTGCAGATGTCTGCGTTACACAATATGACTTCAGTTTTGCTAGTCTACTGAGCACCAGAGAGCGTGACAACGCTGCAAATGAACTGATAATATGTGTTGTTATGAGTAAAGTAAAAGCCTGTGAATGAATATTGCTGCCAAGATTGCCAGAAAATATTTAATTAAAGAAAAATGAAGAACTTATTTTACAGTATGTGCAGCAACATATTTAGTTTAAATGTAAATGCATTTTGAGTGGAAATTGATATTTTTAGTGCAGTGTTTGACCGTCTATCTCCCTTTTCTGTCCTTTGATAGGAGCACCTGAACTATGTGCTAGAAATCTGCCAGGATGAGTTGTATGTTCTGGACCCAGAGCTGATCATTACCCAGTCTGTAGGCACTTCCCCAGCAATACCCAACAGAGACCACCCAACCAATTCCAATCCACACTTTCAGTTCCCATCATCTCCTCCCGACTCCCCAGCTACTACGGAGCCTCACAATGGATCAATGCATGCAGGCAGAACATGCAGCAACAGCTCTGTGTCCAAACCCGGAGACACATGTGGGCAGAGGTATGGTGCTGATAGATAATATTTTCATGTGACATGTACAGTCCCATTTACAGTATTTCAATTAATGAAAGGTCAGGAAGCTGCTGTTCCTGATTTATTAACCTTGGCTAGGAGTCAGCCAGCTCCATGCTAGAAGTTGCTGCAGCAATGGTGATTTGCATTGTCTCTAATGCCCCCCATGCCTGTCCTTGCAGTGTCTGGACCAGCCCCTTGGAGGAGCAGATCTATGATTTTGTACACAAGCACATGTCTTTGTGCACTTTAGTTCAGGAATGTCAAAGCCTGGCCTTGTTACTAGAGTGAGGAGCAGATGCATTTATTTGGTTTCACCATGCACTTCGTAGCAACAGGAATAATTCTTGATTAAACTATATGCGGACAAGCTGTAAAGGCTTAAAAATGTCACATATAGACACTTGAGTGTCATTGTTTGAGCATTTTATGCTATTGGTTCAAGTATATTCTAGACAGCCATATCTTCTTGCTGCTTGAGTCTGTGCAGTGTACCTGGAGCCTGCAGAGGACTTGGTTTCCTTGCATACAACTAAATCTACATCTGCTTTTAGTTTAGCACTTAAGTACACCAGACTGGCAGCCTGTATAGCCTCAAAATCAATTATAAACTAACGCTCAAGACACAAGGCAAGCAAGCACACCAAGGCATGAGAAAATAAATTGCATTCGTAGGATGATTCAATTTGTCTAGCAAAAAATCACCCATTTAGGCACAGGAAAAATCAGACAGTGTAAGTAAATCATCAAATATTGATTTGAAATTCACAGTGAACCAAAAACTGCCATTTAAATCAGATCAAAGATCATTTAACTAAAAGACACCAGTAAGTGAGGAGGGAGATGGTTGACAGGTGACCTACTATCAGCAATTTTCTTTCTGATGTCAGAATCTGATGTCAGAATTTGGACTGGTGAGGTGTGGACTGACAGGTAGAAGGAGAAAGCGGGCGCTTGGCATCCTCAGTTCATATATGTACCGCTTTTTTCTAAATGCTTAACATGTATATATTCATACCCTGTTGTTCTATGGAAGAAGCCACTATCAGCTGCCAATAGAGGAAGCTCTTCAGAGGCAGTTTGCTCACTTAGTCCAACATGAAACTTTAGTCTACTTTCCAGGATAGAAATAATAGGTGGAATCTGCAGCCAATGACTAATGGAATGCAAGGGTTTAAATACTAAATAATTCTTGCAGCAATTTAATTTGTTTTGCACATTATGTTGAATAATTTTGGGCAGCATGATACTTTAGAGGTAAGCACTTTCACAATATCAGCAGTAGGTCACAGGTTATAATCCCAGTTCTCCCTGTGTTTGCATAGGTTTCCTCAGGGTACTCCGGTTTCTTCCCACATCCCAAAAAGCATGCAGTTAGGTTAATCGGCTTTCCCTCAAAATTGTTCTTAGACTTTGTTAGTGACATATGACTGAGGTTGTGAGCCCCTTTGAGGGACAACTATAAGCTTTGTAAAGTGCTGTGTAATATGTCGGCACTATATAAATATTGGATAATAATATTAGCAGCAAGGCAGGATAAAAATATATGCACTGAGGCTGCAGACTCATCAGAAACACACTAGTCCACAATTATTTTTTTTTCAGCCTGCACACTTATTCTTTAAAACAAAATAGAGTTGTTCCACAATACCACAAATAGCTGCTTTTTAGAGAATAGCTGATTACGAGACTTTGAGATCTGGCAGCATCATTAGACCACTTTCCCTCACCAACAATGCATTTTTCTAATTTGGTTTTTGGGTTTCCTAATCCCAGCTTTAAAGTTTGTGGCATGTAAATAATACAGAAGGATTTACAAGTGGAGAAATTTAATGATATGGTTTTGTATGCTTACATGTGCAACCGGCATCTGGTCCTAATAGAAAAGTATAAACAAAGCAAATCATCCTTCATCCTTATTACACAAGCCAATCTATAAAACGCTTGGGGCGGCTGGCCGTATTATTGTTGTGGCCGGGTGCTGATGGGCAATGGACATGTTAAAATCCTGATTGCTTTAGTCACCCTGGCTGGGATCTACAATGAAGGATAAAATCTAAACTTCCTGTGTTTATATGAGGTTCTTCAAAATAAATAAAGTAGACATTTTGTAAAGGTCAGCCTTCTGAAAAGTGAAGTTTCACATTTTTGGTAAATGCTGGAAAATTAAACAACCATTTTTTGTACTTTGTTTCAATGGTGATGAGATTTCTTGATTATGGCTTAAGGTGTGACCTATGACATCAACTAAGGTCTGCCTATGACTGGCAAATAGAATGCATAGAAAAGCAGATATACCTCACAAAGAAGTGGCTAACTTTCTATTAATGCCAATGGTTCTTAATGTTGGGTCTGCAGTTTTGGCTCTGCACCCCTGCACTTTTTTTGCTTCAATAAGGAAGGTGGGAAGTGTCAGACAATTGTGCAGAGAAAGGAAGAGAAGCCTTCTTCTCTACAGTATGCTCACATAGGATAGGCTTTCCTACACTGTAGTGGTCTGCTTTCTAAATATAACAAACTGAAGATTTTGCAAACTTTCTTTTAAAGCAAGCTGGTATTTGGCCAGATTAAACAAAGTTCAATTGGCCTTTAATGAAAATCAGAAGCAGCTCAAATTCCTTTGGTTTCTGGATAATTGTAATTACCAGTAATTGTTTTAACAATTTCACATTTTTCATGGATCAGACATGTTGTATTTTAAAATGAAACCACTTTTTTGTGGAGTTTAAGTTTTTACTCTGTCTTTCTTTTTAAAGGACAGAAAATGACATCTCTGACTGCCAGCCAGGTGAGCATGCAAAATAAATCCTGTTATCAGTTGCTTTTCTGTGTTCCGTACAAGGTGTGGTTATCTGGGGCAATTCCTTAAACTATTTTTGTCCTAGGAATGACTGCTGTTTTATGTTCATATACTCTCAGTACTGGGCAAAGGGCGCGTTTCCTTCATATTGCAAAAGAAAGTTTTGTTTTTTTTTAGGATAGAAGTTTGCTTTGAGCATATTTAAACTTTTCTTTGTCTTTTTTTTTTTTTTATAGATGAATGTTTATTGGAAGCTGCAAAAAGTGATGATTTAGAAAAGGTATGCAGTGCTTTTGTCATTACAGGTTCTCTTCCTGTTTTAATACAAGTACACATAGCATATTATTTGGATCTTATTGGACCCAACTGAAAATAAATGTTTCTTTTTTTTTCTTAATACAACCTGTATAGGATAAGACCTGGCAGTTTGATCTGTAGATTTGTTTTTTTCAACTGCCTTCAACAGGCCAGGGTTCAGAACAAAACATATAACATGGCCAGGGGGCTTACAGTGGTTACCGTAGCTTTTTTTTTTTTTTTTTTTTTTTTTTTTTTTTTTTTTTTTTTTTTTTTTTTTTTTTTTTTTTTTTTTTATAATAGTGACTTTCCCCAATGGATAAAATATGTTTACAACATATCCCGAGTTGGGATTTAATCTGTCTCCCATTTAAAATTACACTTCCATCTAAATACCCTTTTCACATGGTGATAACTCTCGGTGTGCTGGGCCGGGATGACATAACTCAGCATGCAGGAAGTTATGCAGTCCTGGCACCCGCAGGGGAAGCCGGGTTTCTGGGTGTTCCTGGCAACAAGTTTGACAGCTAGGATGCAATCAGGCAGGTAAGAATTGTTATAGCAGAAGGAACATCATCTGTCCCTTTCTGCATTAAACACCTGCCTGATCGCACATTTTCAAAGTGGGACTTTAGTTATTAAACCATTAGTAACAGACTATTATTATTTTCTGGGTCTCTTCCCACAAGTTCCTGACTCTGCCCCTATTACTGCAGAAATTAGAGCTTCACCACTTGAAATGTGCAAAAACATTTATGTAGCCCTCTGAGACCATTGTGAGTTCATTTTTTTTTCTTTTTTTCAACCAGTTTGACGTTCTATCATAATTTGGGCCAAGGCATGGTTTATTTTACTTTCTCACTGATTAGCATCTTGAAGGACTGACATCAGGTGGTCCAAAAAAACATTTTTACGTGTATGAAGCAACACCAAATTCTACTTCCACAACTTCTCGATTTCTGTACTTCTATGATATTTTTTTTTAATATTGGTTCTCATTAAACACACAGTTCACCAGCATTTATTTTAGATCTGCCTGCAAGGGGAAATTTGTTATTCCTCATCAAGTTATTAGAAGCTTTCAGATCATCATACAGAGGAGTCAGACTCATCCAATAGCTGTGCATTTATAGAAGTCGTACTTATTTTTAAATCTTGTCCCCTATTTATTCCCATCAGTTATAATTTTGTTGCCTCTGTACTGAAGGTGATGTAAACTGGTATTAAATTAGAGACACCAATGAGTGCACATCCTTATCCGAAAACTCAAGGTACCCCCAAAGCTGAGATTGCCCATTATACAACAGGCCCAGGTCCCATTCTGTTGCACATCAAGGAACCAATAGAGCACTGTTTAAACTTAGTTTTTAAGCCAATCTCCTCCTGCCTTAGACTGCCATCTGTTTTGTATTATAAAAGTACCCAAGATCCTGGAACACCAGGTTGTTTTGAACATTATAAAAGGTGCGTGCAGCCAGATGCCTACAAAATAATGCCAATGTCAGTTGTTTACCTTCAGCACAAGAGATCTGTAAAAGAACCAACCAAAAACAAGCATGTGTCAGTCAGAAGCCTTGTCATGTCATCTGCTCTGCACATGTTTGTTTAGGCCAGAAACTTTCTTTAAAAAACAGAGGTGATGGAGCCCTGGTAGTGTGCACCTCTAAAAACAAAGCTAGCAGTAGCAGCAACCATTCTTTAATTATTACCAGGTTTTTTGAAGCCTAATGATGGACAGAACTTTAACCTCCCTTCCTGTCCTGTTTTACCCTCAGTTCCGGGAGGCTCATCGCGCTGGGGGTAACATGGCTCAGCGAGATATTGAAAACCGGACGCTGTTACATCACGCTGTGAATTCTGGGAGTAAGGAGATTGTTAAATACATCATTGAGCACGGTAAGTCCCTGCACAGTAAGAGTCCTTACACACAGCTAAATCCTGATCAAGTTTACCATACACATTACAGCATGACTGTAAAATCTCTTTTAGATCTACCAACAAGTTTTAGTACAAGGCCTGCCTGATTGCATACACATTAAATAGTTTAGGTAGGACCTCGTATTATTAGTTTGCTAAATCTAAAAAAAAAAAAAAATTGAAAAAGTTAGATTGTATCAGATATGGTAAATTTTAGGCAGATGTTCATTCAGCTGCAAATTGAACATTGAACATTGTTTCTTACTGCAGCGGTGATAGAGGTTTTTAGTGGTAAGTTTTGTAGAATTGACCTCGCGGGCAGAAGATCAACCTGCCACTGTTCCTTTTGCAAGGAAATCTTACCAACTCCTCGTTTAGAAAGGCTGGAGAGGGTTTATGTCATTGGTGTCCTGCTCTAGAGATTTTCTCTAACTTCCTGCAAAAAGACACCACAGGAAGCAGAAGACTTCTGTAAAGTAGGAAATTGAGGCACTGCCAGGCTGCATAATGCTGCTCTCTCTCTAAATCATAAAATAATTTATCTTGTCAGACTTCAGATTAGTACTTCTTACGTAATGGTCCTGTAGCTCTTATACATCCAACGTTGTGGTCACATCCCCGCCTCCCTCTCCTTATGCACAACACACAAGCTTATTTTCTGAATGGGCAGGAGGAGAAGGAGGCAGGGACATGACCACAGTGCTGGGTGTATGAGAGATGTAGCACTATGGACCCAGAAATACCTCTCCCATTGTACTAATCCAAGTTATAACAAGAAGATTTTTAAGGTTTAGAGAAAAAGCTGCATTACGGGATTTTACTTTTAAAGAACAGGAACAACGTCATAAAAGATAAGATTGTTAAGCTCTAAAACATTCTTTTCTGTTGCTTCCTGTCTCATTCATAATAAATGTTTGCCTTTAACGCTCCAAATGTCTCATTTTTTGTCTTGCTGTGTTTTTTGTCCAGCTCCATCAGAAATCCTGGATGTTGCAGAGCTCAAGAAGTAAGTTGGACTGAGCGGCTGCCAAAAATCCCTTCGTGGGCCGTTTGCTGAGTCATGGGTGTTAAAGAGACATTAATGTCAGAAAAGGCTTAAAGGAGGATTTTTGTTTTTAAAGCAATGAAACGTAATTGCCTCTAAAAGGGTAGTTTCTGTGACATCAGCAAAGCTTTTGAGGTTTTCATCTCTAGGTATATACATCAGCCGTTAAACATCTGTTGCCAGCACAATAGAAATGACGTTTTTAAAATGCAGCCAATCTGTTCAGTCTACTCAAACTGGTATTTCGTTTTTTTGGCAATATATTCCTAAAGCTGAACTGAAGGCAGATATTACAAAAGCACAACACAATTCAGGTACCAATAAAAAGTGTGTGCGTATATTAATATATTATGAATGTATGCATCTCAATTTTTTAAGGAAGCAGCATGATAACCTGTATTTAACTCTGTATCAGCCTCTTATAATCCTTGTATAATAGATCAGGGGGATTGAGGGAGAAAAGACAGCAGTGTTCTCCCCAGTCCCTTTTATCTGGGTGCATCACCCTGAACTTTTCAGCAACCACCCAGCTTTTTTTGGGTTTTTACTGATGAGTTAAGTCACAATTTAGGGGTTTCCATCCAGCTTAGAAAAATTTCTGGGATCAGCACTGCACAAGTATCCAAATCAGTTGTGCTGCAGTCCAATGAACATGCTAACAGGATATAGCTCAGTCTGCTGCTATTCTTTTACTGTTTAATCACAGTCTGGGATGTAAGTGTTACTAAACTGTAGCCAAACAAAATCAGGTCCCCGTCCCTGCCCAACAGGACTGTGCTGTGTGACAGACCTGTGTAGGGAGCAACTTTACCTATCAAAGGATTAGTATTCATGTTCCTTTCAGTTCTGAGATTTGCACAGTGCTGCCATACAGCACAGCCAGGTAAATGGCACTTCTGCCTTTTCTGTATAGATTATACAATGATGTTTTCTGTCAAATGTTTTTTTACTGGACAGTAAAAGAGCAGATAAATCAGTTCATCTCCTGTTTCCCCCCCTTAAATACTTTTCTTGTCCATACATTTACATATGGCATACCTGATTGGCTCCCAGTATACCTATACAGAATATTGCAGGAGTTGGATATAAAATTCAGGATTTAAAACAGTTGCATGAACCTTTTAATTCATTATGAATTGATAGCCACCTGGAGTCCAGCTATAATTTATTGGTGACTGCAGTGGTAAAAATTCCTCAATTCTAATCTTCCCCACAGGCTTTAGTTCTGCTATGGGGAGATCATGCTCACCAAAAGCGGTGAGACTCCAAGCTGGAAGGAAAGTAGGGCAGGAAAATTTTAGCATTAAAGCCCCCAAAGCAATAACAAGCCAGCAAGTAATTCCTAACTATACTTAGACATTTTGGCAGAATAAATGTTTTAAAGGTTTTCTGGAAAACTAATTAAGTCTGTAATTGAGAAAATAAAGGAAAACGTTTAAAGCAGGCACTGCTGGAGCAGAATTTTTTTGCTTTTCTAGGCTTTCAGAATGGTTTGGGGAAGACCTGTTCCTGTTCCAGCATGACTCTGCCCTAAGCACACATTTAGCTCTATTAAGACCTGGTTTGATTAGGTTTGTGGAGGATCTCTAATGACCTGCACAGAGCCCTGACCCTCAACCCTCCTGAGCACCTTTGGAATTAATTGGAATGCTGAGTGCGAGCCAGAACTTCTCATCCAACATCAGTACCTGACCTAACAAATGCTCTTCTCTCTAACCATTCATCACATTCATGATATTATTATTTAACAGAATTTATATAGCACCAACATATTACACAGCACTGTACATTAGAGATGACAATCATTTTCTAAAAAGATGTCCAGTAAGTTCATATAGATGTAAGGATCTGAAGACCACAAACTGGCCATATAATGGAAAAGCGGAAAAGTGAAAAGGCCAGCATTAAATTTTAATAGAAACGATGGAGCCTCGAATTAAAAACAATTACAGAATGCTTTGATAGTTATTAGACAGTAGATAATAGACGCTACAACTTCCCTCCTCCTAACTGTTGTTTGTGTTGCAGTGGTGAGACTGGTTTGCACCTTGCGGCATCATTACGTCAGCGGACCATCTGTCATTATATAGTAGAGGCCGGAGCATCACTCATGAAAACAGACTTACAGGTAAGCTGGGGGGATTTGTGTAGGCATACAGGTGTGACTGTACTGAGGAATTTGGAGGAGTAGAAAAACCAAGTCACAGAATTCTGTGAGACTTGCAGGCTTCAAGCTTTGAAGAGGTTAAATTTTTACTTTTTGGACAGTTCTCAGAATTCTTAGTCTGGCATTGTTCACGTGCCAGGAGACTTATGACACTGTTCCTATTCACCTAGGAGTTTTGGATGTTCCCTCCAACTTCTGTGTTCAGCACCTCCTGTTGTATTCTCCATAATAATAAATATATTGTATGTTTAGACACTAGATAAATGTCATTGAACCAAATGATTCCAGACTCGTCATAATCACTTTAAATTAACTGACCAACAACCTAAACAGTATAAAACCTCTGTGGTTCTAGGGTGCCAACAGTGATCCAGCCTGGCAGATTTGTTTGGGCTATTATAGCTTGTGCATGTGTGCAGATTTCTCTGAACAGCAAACAAACGTGTAATATCTTTTGATGACTTTTATCCAGCGTCTATACATAGTTTAGGCTACAGCAGCCAATCACATTTCAGTTTGGAGAGGTCAGACTAATTAAAATCAATATACAAATATTTAATAGAAGGACACTGTACATTAGTGCAGATTGAAAACCTGACCCTCATGTTTGAATGTAGAACACCATTACCCATAGCAGTTAGCCAGCCTGTCCCTTTCATGTTCTTTGTGCAAAATAGAAACGGATTTGTTGGTATGGGGAATACAGTCTGCTCTTCATTTAGTCATTTCTCCGTGCTATTAGACAAAGGGCTCATAGGTGTGATGGCTCTTGTGTTCTCACATGGAGCCCATTGTGCTAATGAGTCCAGCTGTACCCCTGCCTTGCCTGTGACCCCCCTGTGGATACTGCCCCCACCAAAGTAATGACAGCTGCTTCTACAGAGGCGATTGGTAGGGGTGTGAGGCAGAATTGGAAGGGGGGGGGGGGGGGATGTGAGGCAGAATTGTAAGGGGTGTGGGGGGGTGTCAGAGAACGGGAAGTGTTGGGAGAAAGGTTAAGACAGAAGCTGAGGAATTCCAGACAGCTGCAGGCAGCTACACCCCTCCCCAATCTGCCCCCATTCCCTGCAGCTACAGGTTTTAATGTGCATTCCATACACAGGCTGGTACGGAGAATGCTTTCCTCATTACCAGACACGGGACACTCTGAAACCAACAATGTGTCACAGATAATTGGCTTTGTATGATTAAACCAATTGTCTTACATTCATCAGTTAAAATAAAAAAACAGGTGCTTTGCACATACATGCATGTTACAGAAGGAAATTTTTCTTTAAAGAAACACTATGTACTAAGCCTAAGCCCCACCGGGCATTAGGACTGATCCAATAGACAGATTTTTTACTAAATGGTCAATCTGAAGAGAACTCAACTCAGCCAATTGCTCTGAGACTGAATCTTGGGTTTACGATTGGATGTGGATAGATCAGATGTGTTCTGAAGTATTAATCAGTTTTAAGTACCCCTGTCATGTAGTGTAGTGTACAAATCAATCAAAACCAATTGGGATTCTGATCACTTGGTAATGATCATTAAGTCCGGTGTTTTGGGACTACTGACCATCCATTATTTATTGGTCGTTGAAGTTCAAAACTGGCCTCTGCTCAGTTATTCTGTACTAGTCCTTAAGTTTGTACCACCATGACTCCTGCAATGAGAATGTCGGCTTTACACAGCCACCAACGAACATGTTTTCTGCTAACTTCATAAGAGGACAGTGATGTGACTGTACACTTTCTAGATACACAACCCCATTCACTTACTATGGTGGTTACAAATGCATAGTCATGCTGCCATTTTTTAATGCTATGTTTAAGAGATTACAGCAGCAGGATTGAGGCTTAATGGCTAGGGAGCAGATCCAGGTACTCTAACAAGAGATATTTAAATACTGGCACCCCCCAACACACCTAAAAAACTATGTCAAACAAAATGCCAATGGACTGCTCCTTCTAATTAGAATCTGTGCAATATATGAAGTGTTCCCATAAAACATTCTGCACTGCTTCAACTTAGTGATGCTTCTTTCTACAGAAACTGCACCTTAACCCTCATAGTTACACCCACTAAGATTTGAGCCCAATTTCCTTGATGTAATACAGATGCTGTAGTGCAGTGTTTCTCAAACAGGGAACCTTAGGGTGCCTCCAGAGGTTTCTAGGGGTTCCTTAAGCAATGAGGAATCTTTACCCCTCATGTCAGTTTAAGTGACACCAATGATCTTTTTAGCTATCTGTAAGAATGGCAAAAGTGGCTTTCTTCCCAATGGCTGGCAATGCTAGAGGCATTCTTCCTTCTGACCACCAAGCGTCTGCACTGTAAGCTTTAGATATAGAAATTATAGCAGGGGTTCCTTTATGACATGAAAGTTATTTCAATGGTTCCCCCAATGTTAAAAATCTAGGCTGTTGCAGTGTATCCCTCACTTGTTTTAGATATAATACTAAATTCAGTCATTTATCCTAAATCCACATCTTAGCCCGATACCTCAAAGATCTGTTAGTGCAGTTTAGATTATCCAAACCCAAAAAATGCACAATAGCCAGGGAACCTCATCACTGAGCCACTAATGCAGCTACAAGCTGCATGTCATTGCTGACCCCCTTAATATCCACTGTCCAAACTGAACATTGTTCTGCAGTTCTTCAATCTCCTAGTTTCCTGTTCAGTTGCTGGTAATGCTGTGACTCATTTTCTTGGAGATACAGTAACTGTAAGATGAGTGTAAAACAGCGGTGTGCCAGCATTGAGAAGAGAGGGAGGGAGTTTATTGAATCTTAGCAAAACGTGGAATGATTCAACTGCCTGTCCTGGGTAACACTAGACAGGCTATCCGCTGTGTTCTATAAACTCTGCATTCTTCTCCCCACCTTCTAATTGTTTTCTCGGGATTTCTCTCTAATTAGACCCAATATCTCACATTCACAATTATGCAATCAATAACTGTTTATTCAATCAAGCTGTACGTTCTTTATTTTATTGTGTTTGCAAGCAACATTGTGTATAATTTTGTGTCAGATTTTTCCATCTGGCAAAATTTCAGGAGATCGCATTTAGTGACAGCATAGACATTATCAATGAAAAATTCATTGTTATTATTAAACAGAATTTATAAAGCGCCCACATATTACGTCGCACTGTACTTTGAAATAGTGGTTGCAAATGACAGAAAGATAAAAACTGACACAGGAGGAGGAGAGGACCCTGCCCCGAAGAGCTTACAATCTATATAAAGAATGTAAGAAATCAAAGGCAATCCAGATTCCCTAGAATTTATCATATGAGTAACCTTCAAAATCAAAAATGTGATAAACTTGTTATAGGTGGTTTGGGTGGGGATGCAGATACCTGTGAGCGGGTTCTGGCATCATGACATCACTATGGGGGAAGTTTTTTTCCCTTTGAGTAACACCCAGCTCCCCGCGCATGCGTGGTCCGGAGCCGGTAAATTTAGTTGTCCGTGGGTCCAAAAAGGATGGTGACCACTGAGGGTGACATTAGAAACAAAGTTATGAATCTGTGTAAGTCCCTAGATAAGTGACCTTGTTGTTTTGCCCTTACCGGGTATGCTGAAGCTAAACAGTTTCAACATTTCCATTGCCTTTCAATTAAATTCTTCATCTATCTTGCAGGGGGATACTCCAAAAAACAGAGCTGAGAAGGCGAAGGACCCTGAACTTGCTGCCTACCTGGAGAACAGACAGCACTACCAAATGATCCAAAGGGAAGACCAGGAAACGGCAGTGTGACAAAAACCCAAACCCCACAAAAAACAGACTTGTTCATTTGTAGAGACAATCCAACCCTCCAGGTTCTTTTAGTGTGGACAGAACTGCACCTTTGTTTCTTTCCCCTTACAGAGAAGCCTTACTGTATATCTTCTTCAAGTCCCACCAACTGTACCTAACACCTGCTTGAACTACTGGCTATGGTTTTGGTCTTCGCTCTACCCAAACCAAATCATCTTTACATACCATGAAGAGGAACCTCCCCCCGGCCACACAAAACAAAGTTTAAGCTCATTGTGCTATTAGAAAATGTGTTTTGTGGTAATAGGCCTCTTACCTATATGCTTCCATTTTAGAATCTCCCTCAGTGACCTACTCACTGTGCTTTCCCCTCTATATTAGTTCTATTTTTGTATGCGGTTATTTAGATGCCCCTGAATAGGTAATAGCAGGTGTTGTACTGTCCTCGATTTTGTCTCTGAATACGTGACCTGACTTGTGCTAACCTTTTTTCTCAGATCCCTCAGAGCACAAGACTTGTCATGTTCTTGCACATATGGTCTTGGCTATAGGGGCTAGTTTACATGTGCTCTTTTTACAATGATGTCTGAATCTCGGTTGCAGTCATTAAAATGTTTTGTGTATATTTTTTTTAATCCTCATTGTGGAGTGCTGTGTTGATCTATTTTTTTGTTAAATTGTGTATGTATATATATATATAAATGTAACCTTTAGAAATGAGATAGCTGTCGAGAGCCTATTCAAACAGTTCCTCTCTTATCGGATTTAAAATAGGTAATTTGTGGACTGGTTAGTAGGTTTAGTGTATGCCTCGCAGAGGCACTTTGTATATACTTTTCTGTGATTAGATTATGCTTAGCGCCCAGGATGTTGCTCCAGTGTTCAGTTAAGTGGATACATAGTTATTTAAGGACAGACATTTCTGTGTGCTGAATGTAATCTCATTTTATGGACTCTCATTTGTTTTAGGCATTTTGTCTACATTGAACATGTGAAAAATATTCTGTACTGGTTTGCCATTTAAGTGTACCCATTCCATAGCTACTTTGGTTCAGGGATATTTGTGGGTAAGTAATCGTTCAGCATAAAAGATTGTGGAAGCTGCACCCAAAAAGAAAGCAATAGACTAGTCACCAGTATTGCCTATTGGCTCCCTACAGTTGATCTGTTTTCTTTTCTAGATTTACCTCGTCCAATGTGGAGGCAAAGTCAAAGCTGCCTCCATATTAACTAGTGGGGAGTATTCATATAGCAGCAAAGGTGGAGGAAGGGACAGAAAAAAAAAAGAATGAAATAAGCAGGGAGATCTTTGCACTGCAGGTCTTTAGCAACAGCTTCCCCTCCCGCAAGAGGAATTATGAGCCAGACCTCACCAAAACTTGCTCAAAATTTCCTGAGAAGAAGCAACAAGTCTTAAATGATTCCATACTGCAGATATTCAACTTCAAGGCTCAAGGCACAGGAAGTGCTGTTTTTAAAGGGGAATAGAAGACACAAAGGTAAACCATTTAGGGTAGTGTTTGGGTTTAATTGACACTTATAGATAATTTTAACTTTTCCAGTTTAGGTCCCATTTAAACTTACATTTTAGGTAAATGTAGCCTACTTCAGGGCTACTGTTTTTAACCAGCAATAGCATAATGCAGTTCACCAGCCTGCTCCCTTGTCGGTGATCAGGGTACTCCTTTTGTTTACCTGTTTGATATATCAGGCTTTCCCTGTGAGACAGCAGGTAGCCTTTAGTAAAGGGTAATTTGGAATAACTCCTATGCATTTCAGACTATTAGATCACTGTTTTACCCTAAAAATATTTTTATCTGGGTAGGAAGAAATTTTAGGTGGGTGGCAGCCATTATGACCCAACTCTTCAGTAAGCACCTAAAAACAGCCGGGTGGTTACTGAAAAGTGTCGAGTGGTGCGCCCAGCTAAAAGGGGCCGGGGAGAACATTGGAGATCTAGTTATGTACTCACAATAATCAATCACATTTAAACCTGACGCCAGACCGGATTGTTGATACCACATGCAAAGAGAAAGGTAGACTATACAGGCTTCACAACAGCTCAAAGTTAGGATCTGTGTGAACCCTGGCTGCAAGGAATTACCAAGGGCTCAGAGATGAGGGCCAATATACTGGACTGAATTATTGCAATTTATTCTTAGCATTATCAGTTAATGGATTGATTTCCCTGATATTTCTGTTAAAGTAGAACTAACAGATACTTGGAAACATCTTAGGCTTTGGAGGGCGTTTACCACTTCCTCATGCCAGGGAAGTGCTGCTTCTAGGGAGACGCTACATGTAGCTTCTTCCAGTATCATCTCCATAGACAATGGCGGGGCAGCAGGGAGGGGTACTAGTATAGCTCATTGCCACCAGCTGTCAAATATACAGACATCAGTTCTTTAAGAACCAAACACCACGGTGCGAATGACCAAGCCACGCAGAATTGCTTCATCCTGAAGCAAGTCTGAACCTGCCTGTTAGTTGGCTTTTAAAAATGTAATCATATAGATTTAGTTTAGCTTATCCTATGTGCAGATACCTATAATCCTCTAAATCGTACTCCCACCATCCACTTTACAAAGGCAAATATTTCGAGTTGGGCCAAGATATAAATAATATACTGGCTGCCTAAATAGTAAGAAGGTAAAAAGGGAGGGTCAAGTTATAAATTATACCCAATAGTATATTAAAAGCTTCCCTACAAGAATAGTCGGGTTATATTAGTGGCAAAAGAGGTGGAGGTCACAGAAATTACTAGCACATAAGGAACGTTAAACATTCACCACAAAGCATAAAAAATCCAGGCCTGCAAGTCTACAGAGAGAAAATAATTTTCACTGCCATTGCTCTCAAATAGACACAGACCAAAGGAACTGCAGAAGCACAAAGCGTCACTGGGCATGGATAAATCAAGCCAGTGCATTTACATATTGATTCAGCTCACCAATTGGCAGCCATTGTTGTGTGTAGGAAACAGGTCCATTGGCATGTTAGCCTTCTTTGTGCAGTCACTGCTTCTTACCCTGGGGTCTTACTAAGAGAGAGCGGAGCTTCCTAAATCACCCAGATTAAAGAGTGGCTTTGTTCTGTACCAATAGGCATCAAAGGCACAGTATTTAAGACCTATAGCATTTGTGGAACAAAAGAAGGAAACATTGCTCATAAAGGATCTCCATCACATTGATTTCTTGCTTTCATTTTATAGATCATCCCTAGGACATCCTATTGCTAAAGTTACACCAAAACATAGGCTTTCCAAAATTGGGCACCAATGATCCCGTGGCATTTCTATCTATGTCCCTCAGTTTTTTTTCAATTTAGAAATGCCCAACAATCACTAAAGACTCTTAAGGGAGATCTGGCGGTGGAAAAGAATACGTTTTGCTGGCTCAATGCTAGTATTACACATGCTGCCCATTTCTTGAAACCTCTGGCTGTCTATTAATAATTAACAGTATTTTTAAAGCACCAATATACTATGCTGTGCTGTACATTAAATAGGGGTTGCAAATGTCAGACCTGTACAAACAATGACACGGGAAGAGAAGAGGATCCTGCCCCAAAGAGCTTACAATCCAAGTACATTCTGTGAAGGCAGTGCCTTGAGCCTAGTGGAGGGGGCAGTGCATAGGACCAACAAGAACCAAATCCATTTCTTTTCTGAAAAGCATAGCAGCTTCACAAAATCAGTTCAGTTGAACTTCACTGAATCCAAGTTGATCAACCATTGGCTGCTATGGATTGGCGTTCACTTTAACTTATTGCATATTTTTGTTATCTAAGTTGTTCTCTTGACGTTTTTTGTATTAAGATTGATGTAGCCTCTGACACATGAATAGTATATTTAGCTCATGGCAAAGCCCTACTTAACATTGACTTTTTTTGTGTAAGCACTGTAGTTTGACAATCAATACCAGGGTGGAGTTGCCTTTGACCCTTTTATTCTGTTGTGTAGACTGTGGAACATTATCCATTTGTGTCTAACACATCTCTGTCTAAAAGCGAAGAACACTGCAGATCCCCCTGGTCAGGGATAAAAAAAGTGCAATGAATTTATAGCAATATGTCTGCAATATACGGAATCAAGTGCATTGAAAGCTGTGCATTGGTCCATTCAGCAGGAAAACAGACGCTACTTGCATGCTTCAGACATGGTAACCAGCGTCTTACGATCCACTCGTGTTTGACCCCCACCATTTTCATATGATGGATTGTGTGCATATGTGAATGTTCTAGTATGGGCACTGTACTTTTATCTGTAATACAACGTGCACATTTGTGTGACACAACCAAAATCTCAGACATCTCACCATGTGAGGTCAGCTGGCCATGGTATGGTATGTGCTCGGCATGACCGTTAAAACATTTTCACAGCAATTTATTGAAAAAAAAAATAGAAAGAAATAGGCTATGTAGGGATTATTAACTGGTTAGTAGTATAAGAGTACTTGCCTCTATGTACAAATGAAGGCTACCTGGTAATACTGCATAGGTGGTGCATAAATAGCCAATGGGCTGTTGTAATGAAGGCGATTATCCCTGGCTAAGTGAAATGGCACCAGGAGCACAGTTCCTGCCCCATCCCACTATCCATAACAGGGTTGTTGCTGGCGTCACTTTGGTGCAGGAGCAGATGAAACCCTGCTGAGAACACCTTTAAACATTCAATCAGAACATTATTGTTTGTGTGTCCATCTTTTCCAGGATTAGAATTACAGGAACACGGGAGACTATATGATGTTGATAAGAACTGCGTACGTTCAGCTAGTAATGTTATTTTTGATGTGACTTTTTTTACTTGCTAGTCCATAGGTTGGTTATTATCTTACAAAGTTGTAAATGGAAGGCAGTGGGATTCGCATCTTTGCTTACAGCCTGCTGAGATCATGGTTGTGTCAGTCAACCCTTGCCCATTGACTTGCACAGATGGATATGCACATTGAAGCACAGGCAGTCTGCTCTTGTAGTGATCAAGTATGGGTGTACAAATATTATTGCAAACTATACCAACGTTTATATGGGCATTTTAAACAAAAATATTGAAATGATGAAAATTGCATGGGTATCCTTTAAGAAAAAATATTGAACTGCAAACAATTAGTGTATCTAGAAATACACAAAGCTGAAGTTTAATGCAATCTGGAATGACTGGTTCTGTAGGCAATAAAGGATTCTCAGACCAATAGAGGAACTTGTAAAGTAAAACCAATGCCAACTTGTGCAGATATTTATTTATATGTGTATTGTTTAGTCTAAAAGTTACTGTTGCCAATGGAAAAAGTGGTGCACAATATGGCTGGAGTATTATACAGGTATGCTCATCTTTGTATGGTTTGCACCACCTGCAACAGGCAGATGTCCCAGCTTAATCCGAGCAGGAAAACGGTGCTATCAATGTGTATTACACATCAGTAAGGCCTAATACACATAAGCAGATCTGCTGCTAGTTTTGCATACTGATCAGTTTTCTGATCACTAATCAATCATGTGGAAGTCCCTATACACTGCACATGTATATGATATTACACCTTTCCAATTGTTTTTGGAATTCCAATTACAACTGATCATCATTTGTACACGTAGCATAACTTTTAATCAGCAAATCAGTTCTATCCACATCCCAATAGACACCCCAAAAGCTTAAAATTGGTCAGCTACCAATTATTCTTCAGATTGCCCCATGTGTACTAGGCCTAATACCTACCCCTTGTAAGAAATACCAGGTAACATCTATAAGACATGAATGCATCTTCACATAGATAGAAGGTGGGAAAGAAAAGGAGGTCTCTGACCGGGAAATATTGTGCATCTATGACAAGTACAAATATGGAACAATGTTTGCTAAAATAGCTTCCAGATTCTTCTGATGAAAAACTAATGACTGTAAAGTGTCACTCTTCATACATATCAAGTTGCAGAGTGAAACTCTTCACAAATGTCACAGTATTACTGGGAGCCGGTCACTAGGCAGCTGGAGTGTGTTTATGTGAATGCAGGTTGGAAATTTGTAAAGAAATTGGGGACATCCGATCGCTCCAACCGTTTTTTTGTATTTTAATTTAATATTTTATCTATTTTTTTTAAGATTTTGCTTATATAGGAGAGGCAAAAAATCAGAATGGAAGATATTGTGCTAGTATTTATTAACGCCTAGTCTATTGGCACGAGATTGGCTGACCCAGTGGCAGAAAAGCCTCAGTGTTGTCCCTGATTCTAAGCAAGGTAACATTCCCTTTCCTGATGGTCACAGAAATACACCAAATGCTACTCAGTGACAGGTACTCTTTTAGTCCAGATGTCTGACTGATGCACTTGGTATCTTGTATTGTGGCTTTTAAATATTACTGTTACAACAATTTTCTGTTTCTCAGGGTGCAGGATTGGGGGGAATTGACCTTGCTACACTGCCCTATCCCCTCTTGTCCTCACCCCCCCTGAGTGTGCAATACTGGGTTTCTGTATCAGAACATGTGTGCGATCTCTTGTTTTTATAGCAATTGTATTAGTGCTGTCCTCACTTTCCTAATGTTATATACACACTGTGTCCACCCCTGCTCCCTTTCTTTGGGGGCTGGCTTTACACAAACAGGTATTGTTTTCTTGCCAATAAAAATACAATATGTTCATTTTACTTCTGTGCTGGTTTTTGTTTGGTTACAATTTCACAATGTTTGACAAGTGTACCTGAGAGTAAAAAGTTAGTTAACTCTTGTGTGAGATAATAGGGTTATTATTATTTATTATTAATAAACAAGATTGATATAGCGCCAATATATTACCCAACGCTGTACAATAAATAGGGGTTTGTAAAGAGCAGACAGTGACAATCTCGGAGGTGGAGGAAGTATCACACAATAGGAGGGGAGATATATAGTGGTGGAAGTAGTGATGAATTTAGACAACAGAAGAAGACGGGTGGGCAAGTTTTAAAAGATGGGTTTTAGGGCTCTTTAAATGAGCAGAAATAGGAGCAGGCCGAATAAACGAGGAAGACCATTCCAGAGAGTCGGGGCAGCTCTAGAAAAATCTTGGAGCCGTGCGTGTAATGAGGGTATGAGTGAGGAAATTAGTAGTAGGTCATTGGAGGAGCAAAGAGAGCGGATAGGGGGTTATTTTTCTATAAGGTCAGAAAGGAAAAGTGGTACAAGAACTGTGGAGGGATTTCAAGGCAAAGCACAGGAGCTTGAACTTACTTCAGAATTTACTAACAGAACTGTGAAAAGTAAATTATCCCATGCAGCAATTATTCACTTTGCACTACCTTAATAAATCCCCGGACACCTCCTATGAGGAATGATGTAGCTGGCACCTCCCCCTGAGGAACCTTTTCAGTTATCTTCTAGAACAGCAGTCGCCAACAGGTGGTCCACGGCTCCGGCCGGTGCGCCCCTGAGCAGAGTCAGGAGAAGAACCTCGCTGGGAGGGCACAGTGGCCAGAGCCGCGGACCATGTCTACCGTACAGATCGCAGGCTCAGGGAAGTGGGTTGGTTCTGGCATCATGATGTCACTTGAGGGACACCTGGCTTCCTGCGCATGCATGGTCCCGAGGTGGTAAATTTAGTGGTTTGTGGGTCAGAAAAGGTTGGTGACCACTGTTCTATAATATCTCAGGAAATCAAATCCTGGAAAGGTCTATGAAGCAAATTCCAACTTCAGGCAACATCCCGCATCTACTGATAAGGTTGTCTATGGTAATAGGAAAACACATGCAGTTCAGGATTTTACTTAGGTGTTGATCACCTAGAGATTTCTGCAAAGATAAAGGCCCTTGCACCAATGACATTTTAACATTCTATACTGGGGTAATATAATGCAGTTGAAGGGATAAAATACTTGCTTCCAACAGTGAAGGTTTTTATGAATTACAAAAATAATTTAAATTTAGGGGGCAACCAAGCTGCATCACAATGGTCTATGGGATATAGTACTCTTAGATTCTGTCATTATACTACTTACAGCCTGCTGAGGTTTCGACTCCTAATTTGCTTACTCCATTTACAGGCCTCTTAAGTTCATCAGGAAATCACCCTCTTAAAGCAAATTAGAATGTCTTCTTCTGGAAATGCTAGTGGTCTGGTTGCACACAGACCCAGAAGTTTATGCAAATCTCTGACCTGTACCATGTTCTGACCTCGCTCTGACTTTCCTGATCTGCATGCTTGTTCCGCTTAGGGAAGGTTTAGTAAACGCCAGTATATGATGTGTCCCATTAGGGAGATTTCCCTTCACTACCTGCCCCAGGTATGTAAAATCATATCCTAGGTATCACCCTAACAGGTGTCCCCATGGGAAGACCTATTACTCTTACTTGGCGACAATGGAAACCAGTATACATATCATGGAGACACGGACAGCTAAAGAAGCTTGACAGATGTTCCCTAAATCTAAAATTACCAAAAAAGAGTTTTGGCAATAATTACGGTGCACATAGACATTTAATAGTCTTTATGGTCAGGACTAAAAATATGTTCATTATATTATAAAGATGCCAACGATTGTGATCCAATGGGCAATCCAAGGGAAGGGGAGCAGGGGTGGATTTTGTGTTTTACTGCAAAACTAAATAAACAAAACTAGTCTGTATTCAAGTTATGTTCTGTTAAATAAATAAAAAGATGGTTTCTACATTTTCTCTTCCTTCATCTCCCTAAACCCTGGTGTGACTGCAAAGCTGGCCTGGTTAAACAGTGGTGGAACTTTAAACCCTCGGGGCTTCTTTTCCACCACCGCACTGAATCATCTCTGTCAGAAAGAATCATACGCCCTTTTGAGAAATCTTTAAAATCTGCCACTTTTGTTGGTTTATCTCCATGTTTTGCAGCAATGAGATTCCTGGGGCACTTTGGGAAATGAGAAGCAAAGTAGCTGATTTTTTACTTTTAGTCCAACCCCCTGTAAGGTGACTAAAGACATAATAATGGCATTGGCTCAGCCAGACTGAGCTGTTTTCTCGTCAAATTCACATAGCTGTGAAGCATCCTCTTTTTTTTTTTTTCTAGGCTGATCATGACCCCCTTCCCTTACCTGGTGACCCCATTCTATAGGTAGAAGTGTGCACATTCACAACGCCCAAAATTGTATTGCTGTACCGGAATCTTTGCATAAGGGCACAGGGTACAGTCCTGCAGAAGGAACAAGCATTCCCAGCTGGCACCTTGGCCAACTTATGAAGAACCAATTTTTGTAGATTTGACATTTAATTTTCATTTTTTTTATCATCTAACAATGTGTCCTTAACAAAGGGGGTCACAAGCTTTACATGTAAAACCATTGGTAGGGCAAAGGGGTGACGATTTCCCATTAATGAGACCTCCTTTGCTTTTTGTCCTAGCAGATTAAGCAAAAACAAATTGTTCTGTCTGCCTCCTGGTTAAGAGCTGTGAAACTCTGGCAGGTGAGAGGTGTGCAGAGCGGAGCACTTCCAGCTTGAGGTAATAAATGGAGGATCAGTAAATATATATATCGCCACCAACCCTCCTCCACCAGCAGTGACAGTCATTTGCCCAAGAGCTTCAGAAGAGCCCGGGAACCTTTGCAAGGTAGAAAGGCGAGTTTTGAGAATCAACAATGGAATTAATGGTGATAGAATTAAGTCCATACAGGATGTCTATAATCTACAAGCAGACCTGGATGTACTGTTTGATTGGGCAGCCAAGTGGCAAATGATTTATGCAAGTTATGCACTTGGAGGCTAACAACATGCATGCTTCTCCAGGGCGAATAATTTTGGGGAATCAGAAATGGAAAAGGATCTGGGGGTTCTGGTAGATCATAGACCTAATAACAGCATGCAATGCCAAGCTGCAAAATCTAAAGCTAGTAAAGTACTTTCTTGTATTAAAAGAGCAATAGATATGGAGACATAATCCTGCCCCTGTACAAAGGTCCTCTGGACCAACTATATATATAGTGGTTGAACATGATGGACTTTCCCCTAGTGGTTAACACCATTAATGTTATTAAAAGTGATTTTGAAAAATTGTACCATATTGCAGTTTGAAAGTCTTTGAATTTGATGGCATTAGTTATCTTTTTTTCTATTCATTTTGCCTTGGATTTACACCTATGTAACCTCCCAGTAATACACTTACCGTGACAGAGCTCTCTTTCTGTACCTTATGGAGAAGCAGTATTGTCACCCTCGATAAGAAGTGTCTTCAGAACACAACACTTATCCCTCTCCTTATCTCTGTTACAAATTGGAAGGTGTTTTGAAGTCAACAAAGAGCTGGGAGCAATGCTTATATTAGTCAGAGAAGACAAGAGTGGGAAAACAATAATGTCATAACTACAGCAAGTTCAGTTATGGCTGGTTGGTTGGCTTTAACTCACTTTGCAAAAAGAAAGCCATGGATTGTAGATCTTTGTTCCAGCACCTGTCAATACCGGTCACAGTCAGAATGATTGATCTGACCAGTGGTGCCTATATAGTTATGACCATGGCATGGTACAGAGAAGCTGCACAAAACATGAAGCCTACAGAGAAGTTTCACGGAGAATCAATGCAGGGGAAGCTTCTTTTATCCCAGTAACACCAGCAATAGGGCAATTATTGGTCCTGTTAAACACCAATGATGGGGCAATTTTTCTGAAACTATTTAATGTGCTGCGTAATATGTTGATGCTATATTTATACATATATATATATATATATATATATATATATATATATATATATATATTAATAAACTGAGGTACTGACTTCCAACGCCAGGTAAGTTTTCTGCTATTACTGCCCACAGTCTAGTTCAGAAGACAGTCTGATGGACATGGGACTGGCCCCCTTGCTCAAAAGGTTTGAGGACTGGTCTAATGGTTACAAGTTTCCAGCAGGCCCCGTCACCAGAGACCTTTTTTCTAAGAAAACACATACAATTAGGTTTCTATTAAGACTCCACATGCAGTGTCTACAGGGAACTTCCATTATCCCTTTTTTGACTAAAATAGCCAAAAGCAGACAGACCATGCCTGTAAATCCAGCCACTCTATAGGCCTTATAATTAGCCCTGAACATACATATCTATCTAAACAGTAACCATGCCCTGGAATTATATTGTACTAGAAGACTAAACATTTGTGGACACCTGACCACACACAAAATAAAAAAAGCTGGGGTTTAGTAAATCGGATTGAGTAGATAATGACAGACTCAAGTACAGTCTTGTTAATCGATCATTCCTATTCAAACCTCATTTGAATTGAGACCATATAGCTATACAGAGGTTTTCCTAGATAGGTGTAGGTGTAATGTATGGTTTTTCCAATGCGTTTCGCCTACGGGCTTCTTTGGCTGAGTTTTAGAGATGGAAAGGATTATTCACAAGGATAATTCCTCATAGGTAAAACCAGATAATAGTTCCAATGCCTTTAGAGTGCAGTGGGAGCCATATCCAGGTTAAGTGAATGCTGTGGTGGGAGTCTTTGACACGCCTTGTGAATAATTCTTTCCAACTATTATATTTTAACATTCTCCCAAGCCGAAGGATTTCAAAATTATTTGGTCCAATGAGGGGTTTTCTAGATATGAATATTTATGTATTGCTTCCCATCAAAAGATGTGTGAGGTTTGTCCTGGAGGACGTCATTGACTGCTTGCTGCCTTCTGTGTGATAAGACTTTTAATGCTTGCAAAAATTAAACCTTGCTCTCTGTTTAATGTTTCCTATTACATCTTCTTCATGCACCTGGCACAAAAGAAAGCCTGAACCTCGTCCATATGGAAAGCACTGTTTTCTAATTATTTGCACCTGCTTAATTACTTTTACCAACTTGGTAAAAATGGGAGGAAAAGTGCACATCTGGCCATAGATATAGATGGCCAAATAAACAAATAGATTTTAGTAGTATAGAGTGCCTATGGACACAATTTGACTTTGTATTAGATCCTGGAGAAACCACATTACAGTATTCTTATTTTATTTCCCTTTTAAGATAAACTTGCACTAGGAGTGTGTTGCTGTGAATATGCATACTTGGCTGGACCAAATATGCTAAAGCAAAAATACCTCTCCCAAATGCCGGTTACTGTTTGGCCAATCATCTTCCCAGGCGTATGGCCACATTTAGAATGTTCCACACACAAACCTTTGGTGTTTTATGGGAGATTGTAATCCGGGGTATTTTATTTTTGAAATATGGATTTCACCAAGCTAGGGTGCCTCAGTACTGGTCCATTACTGTGGGGGGCAGTCACCGTGACCAATATTGTAGTAGTTTTGAGGAAGGGTATACATCAAATCAAATCAGGGTCAGTGGAAGGTTATGCTACGTACACATATGAAATTTTCATTTCTTTTGGGATAGTTTCTAATGGTAGCAAAACAAGCAAGTGATGTACACACAATGCTGTCTGGTTCCCTGGAGAGGGGAGAAAGAACAAGAGGCACCCAGCTGTGTCCTCACCCATAGGAAATGACAGCTGTCGTCCCTGTTCGATGGACCACTAACTGATGTTGGGGGACTGCTGTACAGAAGCTAAATTACCGAGTGTATGTACATAGCTTTGTTCCCTCTCATTCTCACACAAGTTTTGAGCCATTATCCGACCCATGTGTTCTGCCACATGTGAAATCCAGAGCAGTTCCTGACAATGGCAATTTGCTTTTGCCCATGTGGTTGCTTTTGCAAGAACCACAAATGTGGTTGTCTACGGTGTGGTTTGTCACTCCCAGGTGGATACCATTAGTTTGATGTGTGTCCAGGAGCAGTCAACTGCACGGTTTTCCACCACCGGTATGAAAGGGCCTTTTCTACCTTCTACTTTGTTTTCTATATTGCCCTGCTCATGTGCACCCTAAATGTTAGCTCATTTCAAACAGATCTGAGTGGCTGCCATTGTAACCTTTCTAGATTTGTGGCAGGCACACACTGGAAGCTATAAGCTGCCTTGCATAGGCAATGTCCAGTCTTCCGGCAAGTTCTGGTTGCTTTTGGGTGGAAGGTGCTGCCTCCAGGTGAGCCTGCTTTCAGTTTGTCCTATATATTATCCTAATTATATTAAAACTCTTTTGTATTTTTTTAACCTGCATAGTTGAAAACTACTAGTGGCTGGCTCACTTAAAATTCTGCACACATACACATAGTAAATGCTCCTGTGGGAGCCTGACACGGCCTAATACCTAGATTTAGCTTGTCTCCTTGGTCTGGTTTATGTTTAGGGTTAGGTGATGAGTCTACATGACAGTCTGTGTACATAAGATAAACCTGCACTGCTCAGACAGTAAATGGTGTGAGATGTCACAAGGAGCTCAGTAACCACTTATAGTTTATATACATTAGCCGATTCTGTCTGTGCTATTGAGCAATGTCTTTAGACTACCACTGGCTGACTCAGGGTCACGTCATGGGCGCATTTCTCTTAGAAAAAAATCTATTCACCTTCTACGCTGCCTGAACATGCAATGATAAATAATTGTCCACTGATCTCATTATTTCAACAACAAAACAGTAAAATATTTTTTATGTGCAGACCGATCTATTCATGTTAGTGAAAATGCATATTGACCAGATCACTCTTTAAGCACAACCTTTATAAGAAATTCAAAATCATATTTTCTTTACAATTTCTGAATTTTGGTTGACATTGTTTTGGGGGGCTTCACTGACCAAAGAGTGCAAGGATGGTGCTGGAATCTCATAGGATCCGGGGTACCAAAAAATGGGAAGATTTGCAACACGTGCAGTGTGCTGCTGCATAAAAGTGGATATGGCCCAGCAAAAATGAGGATGGGGGAAAAAAAAATGGGGATGCCATGAAATTAGGTGAACCATGCTAAAATACCCTCATTGCCCCTCATAGTGTTCCCTGCTATAGAGCCCCCCGCACCTTAGAATGGACAGGTTACTCCTGAAGTACAGAAAACCCATCATAAATTTTATCAGAGGAGGGAATGATGCCAATACTGACTGCTCCTGACAAAAATACCAATTGCCATTTGCCTTGCCATCATGCTGACCCTCCAGCTTAAAGCCCAATTCAATGAAAATATATTTCTGGTTTGTCTTGGATACAAAGGGGTAAGGATTAAACCATCTGATCCTCTTAGATTGTAAGCTCTTTTGGTATCGTATCTGTCTATTATTTAATGTACAGCACTGTGCAATATGTTGGTGTTAAATACAGTTTTATTAATAATAATTATATAATGAGTGTAGGATGGCCTCAATGCAACATTATTCCCATTAGATGTTAAATAAGTATATATCAGGACAAAAATAAAATTTGCCAGAAATGTTAGAAGATTTTCTATATTGCACCAAGCAGATCCATCTGTTCTCAGCCCAACCCAGTTCACCTATGTAAACTACAGAACACGGGGGCATTTCATACCTTTTAAATTCCTGTCCTAGGATGACAACGCTGCTCCTTCGTAGTTGGTGAAGTGAATGAGTGTTGTCACCTTAGGACAGAAGTGTGTAATTGTCAGGAAAATAAAGGAAGAAATGCTTCGAGAAAACAAATGCAGCAACCCCATCCAAGGAGTGCTAAACTGTAATATAGGTTATACATTAAACATTTTAATTTACCTTTGCATTCAAAAAAAGATATGTAACATTTTAAAATACAAATATTTTTTGTTTAGTACATCATTGGTAGACGATATACACATAACGCAGCCATTTAGTTTTGTCAAAAATTGCAGGGTGTATGTCCAGCTTGAAAACGGTATTATTTTCTACACATTTCCCCTAACAAAGTAAGAAAACAATTGCACCATTGTGTGTTAAAATGTAACAAAGTTGAAACACTTTATGAGCAGCAGATGATACCCGTCTAGTTCTTGGCCCATGTGAATCTTACAAAATGCCCCTCAGGGTCTTCTGTATAATAAAATGTTGTCACAGCTAGTATGCTAGCGGACCTTCTGGGGTTAAATCTGCCTGGGGTAAAATCCTGCAGTAATACATTACTCACAGCTCAACACTCAGTCACCAGGGACTGAATCAGGCTGCTCCAGGTCAAGAAAGCCCCCCTTCCCCATCCCCTGCTCCTCATCTCTCATTGGAGTAGGGGCTGAAATAGGATACAAACTCACCCCCCTAATGTTCTTCCAAAAAAAAAAAAGAAGGAGCTTGCACAAAGGCTTAACTGCAGGGGAGAGAGGGCTGTTTGTAAACCACTCAAGATGCAGTTCATTAAAAGAGTTTGGGGGAGAGGCGGGGTGGTGCAATGGGCAAGCCATCAAGCTTGAATTAAACTGGTCTCCTTCCCCCCAACGTACCAACTTTCCTAGGTACTTCACAAGTTACCCACAAACCTTTCTATTTAAAAAAAAAAAAAAAATCAACTTTTTCTCAATTTCTCTTTCCAGAATTAAAGGGTAAAGTTTTGTGTATTTATAGCTCAAACACGTTTCCAGTTTTTCTTAAAATAATTATTTTTTGAAGAATGATCTCAGACCTTTCTGCACTGCTGAAGATTAGAAACTGAGACACCAAAATTGTAAATCCAACATTCTTTTCTTATTTCATGCACACTGCGGATGCTCAGTCCCCGGGAACTTGTTCTGACTTGTTCTCAGATTGTGAATAATGTTTGAGCTTGTCACCCCTAATTCCCCCACAACCTCACCTCTTAGATCTGCCATGGTGGAGGGGAGGACTGGGGAAAGCTTTAATGTTAGACTCCAGTTTTGCAAAGAGAATCCCAGCAAGGTAAACTGTACAAGTTACAACTAGGTAGATGAATAGCAGTTTATGTACCAGTTTCTGTTCTGGGAATTCCGATCTGTACTTTTACAGTACATTTTCAACTTGACTGCCATCAACCTATTCTGCAGCCGAGTGTAAACCCGACATGGGTATTCTGCAGCCTAAGTATATTGTATGTATTGATATATACCATGCAAGAACCTTAAATGGTATTGCAAAAAATGATATTGCCAGACTCTATGAAATAGCCTTCCAATCACATTAGCAGTAGGAGAATATGTGCAATATATTGCTATATATAAACAGTACTCATTTCCCCCCTGAGCGCACCAGAGCCCTGCAAGACCACTTATGAAAACAGTAATTCTCTTAGAATTACCATTTCCCTAAACACTCTTGTTCACTGTGGGACTATACCTAGAGCTGCCAACATGTAGCTAGCCCACCAATGCATGGGATTCAACAATTGTCAATGGAGCTTAGGAAAGCACAAAAGAGGTAGAGGCTACAAATAGGCCCAAAAGTACCAGGTTAGGCATATAGAGCATATTGAGGGTCCTTGGATTAGAAGTCAAAAACTACTGTATATAGCAGGGGCTCTGCAAGTTCTTGATGGAGACAGAGTCTTGAAGCAACACAAGGTGAATGGCAACTTTTCGATTGCACCAGAGTCCTCTATTGTATCCACTAGCATATACCGTGAAAGGCTCCTGCTCAATCGATTTAGCTGAGCATGGTGCTTCAACATCTAGCAATATTTAATGCTCAGCAGGAACACATACTCATTGTTCTTCTCTAGTACTTGGTCTAAAAAAGATCTCCTGAACTGAGGTAAGTGAACACTGCCTGAAAAATGCACCTTAATGCCCAAAAACACATTGCTTTGTACTACAATCATAACTCTTACATTGGCTGTACTGTTCCAAATTAGCATAAATTACCAGCCATCAGCACAGTCACTCTCCAAATATAAGTCTTGCACTATGTGTTCAGTACAGTCTTCTTTCACCGCATCAGTTAATAGGGGCCCCGAAAAATGGGACTTACTTTTCATACTCTCACATTTTGTGCCCTTGGTGGTACCAGGCTTGTAGATGCACCAAAAGACACAAATGATGTATAAAAACACCCATATAAGTGAACCTAAAGAATGTACCCAACACAGATGGAAATGCGAATCTCAAAATTAGGCAATGTTTCAGGTGGTTTTTCTATAGTTCATCTATAATACTGAAAAGCTAGTTAAAATTGTCCTTCTTGAAAAGATTTCTCATTGCTTCTTGTGTGGTTACGGTGATGGGAAATTAAGAATTCAAAGCACTATAAAACTCAAAGAGCAATAAAATTCTAAATTAAATTTTCAGGACTTTCCAAGTTTATCCAAAGACAGAGAAAACCATTTGGCTGGAATTATTATAATAAACTTGAGTGATAATAAATAAACGTAAAGAAAAATCTAGATTATGTGACTCTACTTGCTAGAATGGTGCATGTTTTGTTGGTGCCTTGCCTTACAGTTTGGGTGCCCTGAATATGAATTCCATTTCACATGTTTATCCTTTGTTTCCACAATCTAAAACATACATACCCAATTTGTATTCACCCTAGCCTTAAAGTGAATTCGGCACAAGATTTTACCTTTAGATGCATGGACTTGAATGGTTCAATGGTCCTTGTAAAGTGTTACTGCTATTTAAATTAGTAAAATAAACCTACACGGTCATGATCTAGTCATATGAGCTACGTTAACAATCCCTAAAGTGTAGACAATGGCATTTAGCCTCCTTGGCTCTGCTGGCTTGAAGTTGTTTAATCTCCAACCCATGGTTAAACAAGCCATTAAACAACAGTGCTCTGGAAATACTACTTTAACGAGGTCTAGAACAAAGGAATACAAGAGAGCTTCAACATGACTTTGCCCTGGAGTGCATGGGTCACACATATATAGGTCTTGTAAAAAAAAAAAAAAAAAAAAAAAAAAGTCTATATTGGGGAAAAGGTTACAAACTGTTAAACTCGCAATGTGCAAGGGACATATATTTAATGTTTTGTAGATGTACTCTAATACGATACCAGTGGTTTATGTATGTTTCTTTAGGAACGATAGCAAAAAATGAACTGCCGACACCACAGGTTGAACGGAGCTCCCTAACTGGATTGCAGTTTTTCTCCTATTCCTATTTATTATTTGTACAAAAAAAGCTTATGTATCTATGGAAAGCCTCAGTATTTTTACAGTAAAACAGAGGGAAAAAAAACAATTTGGGTATTCCCAGGAATGGAGGGAAAATTGTTCAATAGTAACATTGGTTTTAGTTACAAAAGGGCATTTCCTCACTGGTTTTTCCAGGTCAGGAAGTGAAGGAAAATCTCACCCTCAAGGGCACACAAGTGTAAAAAAAAAAATGGCAGGGGTTTAACCTCACTCTACTCTATGCAAATCTAAAAAAAAAAGTCTTTAGCTGAACAACAGCTTTGTTGCACAGTACATTAACACATTTCCTGTGAGTTCCGGGCATCAAGGACACACTACCCCGGGGATACCTGGGCATCAAGGACACAGTACCCCGGGGATACCAGGGCATCAAGGACACACTACCCCGGGGATACCAGGGCATCAAGGACACACTACCCCGGGGATAGATGGGCACCAAGGACACACTACCCCGGGGATAGATGGGCACCAAGGACACACTACCCTGGGGATAGATGGGCATCAAGGACACACTACCCCGGGGGATAGATGGGCATCAAGGACACACTACCCCGGGGATAGATGGGCATCAAGGACACACTGGGGATAGATGGGCATCAAGGACACACTACCCCGGGGATAGATGGGCATCAAGGACACACTACCCCGGGGATAGATGGGCATCAAGGACACACTACCCCGGGGATACCTGGGCACCAAGGACACACTACCCCGGGGATACCAGGGCACCAAGGACACACTACCCCGGGGATACCAGGGCATCTTCTAGATTGTAAGCTCTTCAAGAGAGGGTCCTCTCCTACTGTGTCACTGTCTGTATTCGTCTGTCATTTGCAATTCCAATTTAATGTTAAGGCCTGCATAATATTTTGGTGCTATATAAATCATGTTTAATAATAAAACCAAGGACACTACCTAGGTGTATCAGGGCATTAAAGACACACTACTCAGGGATACCAGAGCATTAGGGAAACACTACTTTGGAATATTGGGGCAGTAAGGACACACTACCTGGGGATACCAGGGCATCAGGAACATTACCTAGGTGTAGCCACAACCTGGTGATACATCATTCAGCTAGCCAGGGCTTGCAGGAGAATGCCAGAGCAAACAGCAGTAACATTACCTACCAGACTTTTAAAGCATTCAGGAACTTCTACTACCAAAGGAAGGGAATCCATGTTATCGGGTGACCCGATGAGAACCAGCAGAATTTCGTTAGTTTAAGTTAGTAATTTAAAATTTATACACTGTATATAAAAAAAAAAACAAAAACAAAGAAAAGATTGGTCCCTACTAAACCAATTTAGTTTTTTTTTTAGTTATTAAATTTAAAGAAAGGAACTGAACAGCAGGTGATTAGGACCCTAATCTGTTAGCAGAAAAAGGCACAGGAGGTCCTGGATGTGTGAATAGGTGCACAATCACAGCAACACACAAGAGGATTTTGAATTTGAAAAGTTCCTTTTAAAAGTTAACACTTATTCTTTATACAATTTACCATTACTTTAGGAATTTGCCTTTTATGATTTTAGGATTAGATTACAATAAAGAGTCACTGACTTTCCAAACTTTCTGTGGGAAAGGTAATTAAGCACAAAAGTGTCTGTGTTAAAAAATGTTCAAAAAACGTGTTACTTCTGGTCCCCCTTGCCCATTTAGCACCAAAGGGGTTAAGGTATCCTAGTCCCATTATCCTGGTTTCCCAGGGGCCATAGGGTGTGACATATTCCAGGACATTTCAGCTAGGTACACAGCCAGATCTGGCACAGCTGGATGATGTGAAATGGTTATAGTGTAGCCTACATCTCCTCCCTCTTCTTCCAGAACCACCACCACCTCCTTTCCTATTCTTCTCATTCTAGGGGGAGGGTCAGAGCTGGGCAGAGTTTGGGAAAACTCCCCACTGGTGTCAGCTGAGCAGATAATTGAAAGGTTTCTGTCTGACTAGCTGAAACTAGTTGGGAGAACACAAAGGAGGAGATAAGGAGAGCAGAGCACTGCTGGCTGAACTCAATCCAGAGCAAGGAGGCTGCTGAGAATAGAACCAACCAAACAGGTAAGCAGCACCAAATAGTTGTGTCCCAGCCACATTGATACTCAAACTTTTATTCATCCTCTTCCAGTACCAGCTGAGCAGAACCATCTGTTACCTTTAGAATTAGTCCAATGTTTTCAAAGAATATTCTCTCGACTTTGGAAACTCATCCAATATGCCTAAACTAATTGAATAAATATTGCAAATCAAAAAAAGAAAAAAAACTTTCATTCAAACTAATATCGACTGGCCAGAATTTTGTTGCCAATGATGGAGACGATTAAAAATAATGTTACTCGTGTTGTAGAAAAACGATTTTAAACAGTTGCATTTTTGTCTATTTGATAATTTATCATTTAATTGCAAAGTGCAGAACAAGAACATGTGTTGCAATATTTTAGCTGATGAGAAGTGACTTGTCCCTAGTTGTTGTTGATTGTGAATTGCCAAAAGTTTGGACACCGTTAGCGTGAATACCTAAGCATTACAGACCGTTCTAAATGCTCATTGTCACTGCAAACATTTTTTAAGAAATGTTTTATCCAATTTAAGAGCATTTAGTTTTCTATGTAGAAAAGGAACAAACCCCCTCCAACAAAAGGTTCAAAGTTTAGGAGGCAACTGTTGCAAAACTAGATATTAGGATACAACCACAACTTTCAAAATGTTTTATTGAATGCTTGGGAAAGAAATTCTTTGATCAGGGAAATGAATAATGTATTGCAGATATTTTCTAACACGTAGAAAAACTTTTTAACCAAACCACTGTTAAAGACAAGTAATTTTCTGTCTCTTATGCAAACCATATATTACTAAACCCAACGGGATTTTAATGCTGCAATTTAAAACTGAATGCATATAGTCCTAGAAATGTGTTTGCTTTTACAATGCCTTCAAGCCATTTCACAAAATGTATCCAAAACGTATATATAAATATATATTTCAGTACAACTCAAACGATAAACATATTTTATAATTTTTCAGTAAGCAAAGATTTGATATTTAACATCTATTCCTTTTCTCTGTTTTTAAGTCAAAGCATAATTAAAAGGTAATATCCAAAGTTAAGTCAAATGCTAATAGTAAAGTTACAGGCAGACCCGGTAGTCAAGTCTTGAAGGAGTACATTGAAGGTATGGACAGCTTAGAGCAAGCCTTGACCGGACCAGACCTGAGTTTGTAACATGTATAAAGCACTGCATGTTCTTAGTTTTTAATTTGTCATTGCCACCTTTAGTTCACATTGCACATTAGGAGTGCAGCTTAACTGCATGGGGGGCTTTGACAGAGATGGTTATGGCTGCCACTTTGATTAGGAATCTGATTAGGAAATGGAATAGGTTGCTTTTTCAATAATAAGAATGGAGTATAAGTAGGTGAAGGAATATGAACCCTAAATCCGGGATTACTAGAAGTACTAAGTGTTCCCTAAATGATGGAATCTTGAACAGCTACAAAGAGCACACATTACCAAGGTTCACTACATACATTGATTGATTTTCAATTATAGCGTTTGCATGCATAAATCATCATGATTGACTAAGTGTTTGGGTGTACCATCTATTTGTTTTGATGACGGACTGATTATATCTAACTGAAATATTTAATTATACCACAAAAAGTGGTTTTGAGGACTAATATATTATCAAGCTTGCCCACAGACTCCACCCCTTTTCTTAAGGTTGACTGATAGAGGAGTTCTGAAAGCACCCAAGATCTCCAGGACCTGGCAATGTGTATTAATATTACACCAGGTTCATGGCACAAGGATAGGCATACATCTTAGCAGTACCCTGGTTCTATTTACAGGAAGAAAAGACAAATGGTAAGAATAAACCAAAATTGGTGTCATAGATATTTTTGGAATTCTTCAGCAAATTAGTGGACGCCACCATGTCCATTTAGTTATTTCAGAATGATAAGTAGAAGATTAAAAAGTGGGTGGGTGTACATATGTATGTATATATATATATATATATGTAAATAAAATTATGTCATACCTGTAACTATGCTTCTGAAAACCAGAATTCAGAACCAAAGTTTAGGACTATGTGTTCTCATTTCCAGATTGAATGAAAAGGTACGAATACTTTGTCTTCTTTTTATAATTTAGTTTTAGTTTGCCAAACTCTATGCCAAAAAGTTTTTTTTCCTCTAAATGCTGGCACCTATTGTGTATCATTCTCACTACTAAAACTTTTGTGAGGAAACAATACCCAGTGTATGAGCTCATTGGCTGCTGAATGCACCATGGGTAGGCAGTCTATTATATTAGATACTTGCTGCTCTGGGCTGCAAGGCTCACAGATGCTCATGTCAATGACTAGCCCATTCATAGCATGTTGCTGTCCATCACAAACCCTGCAGGAGGTCTGTAGAGGGGTGGAGAGCTGTGACTATAGTCCAAGTGCTATTGTGGGGGTCAAGAGGGTAGAGGGGTAAAGAAGGACAGGATGCAAGGGACTGCATTTTTTATGTTAAACTCTATAGGCATACTAGGCACGTGCCCATGATACCATTCTTTAGGGGGTGCATACAATTGGTTAGTAGTTTTTGTCCTTTTTTTCTACTTGTTTTGTACTAAACCACACTGCTTTCCCCATTAACATTTGCAAAACATGGTTGTTTTGTACAAAAGAATGAGCTTTCTACAAAGAGGACTTGCTTGAGCTTGATATAAAGAAAAACTGGAGTTTTGCTAAAGAATAGAAGGATTCAAAACATGGAGGGTTGCCTATGGCAAGCAGACCCCCCCCCCCCCAAGGCAAAACAACTAAACAGGAAATTAATGACAATTTCATTAAATTGGCTTTTACTGAATAAGTTTGTCATGTTCTATATAGTCAGTGCAAGGTACAGAATGCTTAAGGTTAGTACCTAGCACTGCATGTTCTTTTTTTTTCTAAAGCACCCCAAAACCTCAAAGTGACCTAATACACAAAATCCGATTTCCAAAAAGTCATTGGCTACCCAGCCCCCTACACCTCAATTTTTGTCCCATCAATGTAAAAAGTGCCCCTACTGGGCAAATCAGGAGGACATATGGCCAAAGTCAACAGGAATTTTCTATTTGCATAATAAAGTCCACCAGGTTGAATGGCTTCTCAGATCTCTAGAAGGTAGCCAAGCGTGCAACACAGGGTAGCTACCCTGAAGTGTCCCATCAGAATTAAAAATAAATAAAGTGGTGTTTTACTTAGCTTTGTTCTCTAGGTCACTGTACTGTATTGTCAACGAAAGACACTTCATAGGTGTGGAGGTTCCATAGCTTTTTTATTTTACCTTTCCATCTGTTTTTGAAGAGTGCAGCCATCTGTGCAATTTGAGCATTGACACATTCTGTTTGTGTTACACGTCTATTTGTTGAAGAGATTGTGTCTCATGCATGCAAAGCTGTAATAGCTAAACATTTTCTAATACATTACTTTATTGTAAGATTTCTTCAACTGTATAAATAAATTGAAAGAATATTTGGTGGAAGTTAGAAAACAAATAGTTTGAGAAATATTGTATGAGTAGAAAAGGAAAGCCAAGGACGTGACACCAGTAAATATGAGAAATATTGCATTAATTAGGGACATATTGTTTTGTTTGCTACTGTTACACAGTAAAACAATACAGCCGACTTTTGCTCTTTTCTCTGCTATTTACACATTCTTAGTAAATGTCAGAGCAAAATACAAAAGACATTTTCAGTATATCTCTGCAATGCATACATAGATTTATGTGCTTTTCAGACTCTGCAGGTTTAAAATTATAGCGGAGTGAAATGCACTCAGCTTCTAATAATGGCCTGACAATACAAAGTTTTATTCAGACTTTAAGTGCTGAGCTATGGAGTTCTCCCTCTTTTCCCATCTCTACAACACAGGATGAATTGTTTTTCAGTCCAAACTAAAAAGGAATGGTATATTTACCAGAATAAACTCTTAAATAAATCTTAAGTTTGTTGTGAAGCCCTGTAGAGATGTCAGATAAGACATCTGATTTCTGTCACTGGAACCAATCTTCTGTGATAGTTTTCAGTGACAGAGAACAAACGTGTTTAGTTCAGTTGTCGCCAACTTTTTGGAGCTCACGGACCACTAAATTTACGAACTCCGGACCATGCATGTGCGGGGAGCCGTGTGTCACTCAAAGAGGAAGAAACTTCCCCCAGAGTGACGTCATGATGCAAGAACCCACGCACCCAGGTCTGAGCCTGCCATGGGAGAGTGGGTGGGTTGTGTCCAGAGATACAACCAGCCCACCGCTCTGAGCCTGCGATCTGTACGGGAAACATTGTCCGTGGCTCGGCCGCAGATCACCAAAATTTTCTCACAGACCACCAGATGGCGACCGCTGGTTTAGTTCTATGGAGAGAGGAGGGGTGAGGACGAGTGAGCAGCACCCCACTGTGCTCTCCTCCATAGGAAAGCCAGAGCAGATTGATGAACAACGTCAGGGGAACACTGAACACACACTAGATTTTAGCCTAAGGGTTCACCTGCGACAACAATCATCTGACTTGCATACATAACTTTACGTGTACAGATAAGCAGTTTGGACGATAGGAAAGTGAATGTAATGCACAATACGTCACAGCAAGTTTAGGCACATTCTAGGATGGGCAAATATATTTCCAAGATATTAGATGATCCATTTAAACATTAGAGGAATTCTGGGATTTCCAGTATTGATTCAAGTTTTACTCCACAAGTGGTGGTATGGAAAGGATGGGTTGCCCAACAGCCATGTTCCCAGTACATGCACCAATTACTTGGCCAATGAAGCACCCTTAGCATTCCTGGTATAGACCCCAGAGGCTACAGGAATCCATGAAGTTCAGGACACTAATAGAAGGATTAGACTATAGAAGTATTCAAATATCTACTGACTCCATAAAGGCGTTGTTAGGGCTCTACTTTAAGATAGAAAACCCCTTTAACTTCGAAGAGTTTAAAAGCCATTATGCAAACTTCACTTGCGCTCACTCCGTACATCCCTTGTTGACCTCAATGGCTCTCCCCACTTCATTAAACTCCATTAAACCCTCTCATGTGGCTTCTCAAATATTTATACAGCTTTTAATATGCTTTATTTGACCAACATCCAAGGCTCTCAACCTGCGCATTCCTAACAAACGAGACTCCCTTATTTCCTTAAGCACCGTGATCCAGTTAAACTTAATTGGGCAATTAATGGGTAATCCCAAGTTTGGAGACAGGAACATGACATGAAATGCTATTCTTGATCTTACGTATGTTTGAAATCTGCAGAAGTTGTGGCTTCTAGCCAATGTTAACATTAGATTATTGACTTTATGGAAAAAGGAAAAAAAAAAAAAAACTAGGGGGACTTGAGTTCCTATGCTCAGACGCTAACTGCTTTTCAGCCTGGAGCTATGTACTGAAGTTCTTCTAGAGTATGGTTGCTCGTTATTTTATGTACCTCTTCATAAAGGCAAATTTTTACTGCGTAAACCAGATGTGTCTGAATTTAAACACCTCCATAAACTTTGCATGTTTCTTGCCAAATTCCTATATTCGTGTCTATGTAAACGTTTCTTTAGGCAATCCCTTTATAATGGATTTAAACATCCAATGCAATTTGCTATATAATAAGCATATTAAAATGTAATATATTACAGATTACCAGTCTTTAGAAGTGGGGACTGCCTATGTTTTTTTTCAGGCTGTATTTTCATCTGTTGACCCTGTCAGTAACTTTTTTCTAGCGTGAAAATATTCACTTGCTGTACACTATTTATTTCCCTCTCATCTCCATTGTATAGTGTGTAGAAGTTATCTAAATCAGGAGAAAAGTCAGTGTTGCTGTTTATAAAGCACTGAATCTGACATTCCCTTGTGAAGAATCTACCAGGTCCATATGATTCAATAGCAAGAATTCATTCTCCACCAGGCAATGCCAGATTTACTGCTTTTTAAATAGACCTACATTGTGACTTTTCACCTGATTTAGATAACTTTTATGCAATGGAGACGAAAGGGGAAGAAGTAGTGTAGTTCACAGATAGGAAATCTGGAAACAAACTTGTTTAAGATATTCTTTAGGTGCACAGGAAGACATGAATGGCGCTGGAGTGCCTGGCAAGATCAACAAGTATTTTCTTAGGCTTTTAGCTTAAGAAAGAAAAGTGAATGTAGCCATTGCATCCATAGATGAGTAAAGCTGCGTACACACCTGCAATTTTTCTCGTTGGAAAGGATCTTTCACGATCCTTTCCAACGAGAAAAGACTGCACGATGCATGAACGATGCTGTACATACAGCACCGTTCATGCTCTATGGAGAGGGGAGGGGGAGAGCGACGGAGCGGCACCCTGCTGCGCGCTCTCCCCTTCCCTTTCATTACAATCGGTCGTCGTCCATCGTCCATGGATCCGCCAGGACGGTCGTCGGATGATGGACGACGACCGACTGTACACACGGCAGATTTTCGCCCGATAATTGGCCGATACCGATTATCGGGCGAGAAAAATTTGCCGTGTGTACGCAGCTTAAGCCTTTTTTACAATATAGTATTGTTGGGTTTATAACTACAGTTTAACAAATATAGGATTCACTAAAAATCTCAAAATCTAAATCTACACAAACTGTTATTGCATTAATATATTGACTGATGACAGTCATTTATCATTAAAACAATTGTTTGTTTTTTTAATCATATTTATTGGCATCATGAGCAAGTTGTTCTTTCTTCCCCCAAACTGATTGAATAAAAAAAAAAAAACCAAGAGGCTTCCTATGATTTATGAATTTCCTATGATATATATGTATTCACATGCAAATGGAACATTGTGCAAGATGATCTATCGCTATGTATTTGTGAAGTTTGCGGGATACAATTTTTATTTTCTTGAAGTCAACCCAACATGTTTATCCAAGCAAACCAATGGACATTACTAGAAAAGTGCAGGTGGGTAGTGGTTCATGTAAACTCTATACCGGTAGTACAAGGTCCTGCCTGATTGGATACAAAATGACCTGATAGTTTAAGCAAGTCATACTTTTTCATAGTTTTTCTTAAGGAGCTTTTACAGTCTGATTGTAAAATCACATTGCCATTTGTAGGGTATATAGTCAACACAAATAGCACACTTACAAGATGATATATTATAGGCTCATTGAGGCTGGTTTATTGAGTATTAACCCCAATGTAAAGTCCATTACAATTATTTTGACGTTGATATAGGATAGCAAAGCATGCTGTATGGTAGCTATGTTGACTGTTATTTCTGGCATTTCATTGTTTTGAGGTGGTGGCACGCAGGCCTTTCTGTCTGTTATGATTGGGTTTTCATACCCCTTTATGTCCAGACTAGCTCACATATTGTTCTGAATGTTGTATTATGGTGCTGGGGATTAAAATATTGTGTGCGTCTGGCTGACTGGAGTGTGAATTGCAGATTTTCAGGCTTCTCTAAATCCTGGTCGAGGCCCCAGATGGGAATCGCTCCCCCTTAGGGAACGTACCATGCTCAGTCCTGTGGCTGGAATGTGCCTGGGGCTGTTAGCCTTGCACAGGTCACAGTCAGCATACAACAGATGGACTGGACCATAAAAAAACATCAGTCACAGGTGGGGAGGGGAGGTGGTGTTTTCTTGATTTAAACCTTCTCCAGGTAGTCTTGATACTCAGAAAACCCTGGTGAATGGTAAAATAATAACTACTATATGCATGTATTGGTTTATTTAAAGCTTCAATGCAAAGATATTGATGTGCAAACTGTACATCATTGCATTTTTTACTAGTTGATTGAATAAACCTGCAAACATAGGTGAGATGGGAGAAAAAAAAATAGTGCAGCATGTTTTTAGTCTACCATATTAACATTTACAATAATCATGAAATTTGGTGGTCAAAGGCAGAAGTACCCCTTATATTGATTCTCAGTGAAAAACTGACCGCTCACGTTTGTGTCAATTGTAGGAGGACCACCTTACTTAGTTGTCCAGTGGGAGAGGGGCTTCTTTTTATTGGTGGTCAGTGGCTGACCCTTTATATTGGCAATCAGTAGAATTGACCTCTTACATTGGGGCCAAATGGCTGAAAGGCCATCCTACTTAGTTGTTGGATGGCCCGTTTTATTGGTGGTCATCGGGTGACTAACAGTTTTTTTTTGGCAGGCAGTGGAAAATTGACCTCTAAGAGGGTTCAGAGGGAAAATAGCAGTAATGATCAGACAAGGGTTTCAAAAGAACCCCCCTTCCATTCCACCAAAGAATTATTGGCCAGGGGGTGCCTCATACATAAAATTACCTCCCATGGCAAGCATTCAAGCTCATCTCATGATTATCTTGTCTTTATGACCATCCTAAAGAGCTGAAAATTGCTACATTTGACTGTCTTGAATCCTGCAGGGAAAGAAGGCCACTATGAGAAGGCCACTTATCGTGCTATTCCCTTTAGTAGCCAGTAAAGTTTTTTCTGACCCCTCGCTAATTTAGTTATGCTAAGTTGCCCAGGGTTAACCATAAACTCAAGAAAGTTGGACCCTGGTAACAGCCATTTCACTGTCCAACAAAGTGCCTCTGCCATGACATTCTCATAGAGCAAATACAAAAAAATTTATAGAATTCTCGCCTTTGGCAAGCGGTTTCAATTAAAAAGGCAGCATAGATTTAGGTCAAGTGAAAACCATTTCATAAAAGGTGGTCCAAACATACCTTAGATAGGAAAACTAAACTGATTGGGTGACACAGTCAGTACAAACTGTTCTTTTGGACATTTTATGAGTTGCTTATTAGCTATTATTTCTATTGCTTATTTTTACTTACTCCTAAATAAAAGTTGTAAAGAGAAAATTACAAAATGTCATCAATGAATGCCTAACCAATGTGTTTTGTACAGGATTAGTGTCATTATGATCAGAACAGCAAAACCAATTTCTAAATCACCAAGGAAATTACTTCTACATGATAAAGCACTAGGTGCCTGCAACAACCCAGTGTAACATCTTATTCTCAACACATACGAAAGCACAATTAGGCAGGTTAATGATGAAGAAAAAGTAACACAGTTCTGTTAACATTCAGGTCCTGGTTTAGGAGATTTACACTTCTATCCAAACAAAACAAAAACTGCAAATTCTCAGCTATTCATATGCAGAATTTCACCACCCCTATGATGGCTATTGACATTGAAAATCAGGGCAACTTGTTTTGTAACTACTTTAAACTAGCTTTTAGTTGCAAATGGAGGCCATGAAAGTTTTCGGAGGATCTCCTAGATTGTAAGCTCTTCAGGGCAGGGTCCCTCCACCTGTGTCACTGTGTATTCGTCTGCCATTTGCAACCCTTATTTATTGTACAGCACTGTGTAATATGTTGGCGATTTATAAATCCGGTTTATTAATAATAATAATAATAATAATAATAATAATAATAATAATACCTGCTTATTGTAGATTACCTTGACTGTGTAGTCATTTTATGTTATGGAAATTTGTCTTATGGTAGCTGAAAGTTACCAAAAATTTTAGTTAAAAAGATTACGCAAGTTATGCAAAAAAAATATACTAACAGAGTCTATACATAAAGCCAAGGGGAAGAAGACAACAGCATTTGGTTTCAGAAAAACATAGCCTCCAAATTAGGGACAGCTGGGGGCTACGATATTTGTTCTAGTGATGGAAACGCCTAGAAATAGGGATAATTTGCTCCTCAAGTTGGTCAAAAGCATAACAGTAGTTTGATGGCCCAAACAGAAGCTAGTGCTTTCCATCAAACAACATATATTAGTCCTGGGGCAGTGACTTAATGACTAGGTTGAGCCTCACTCCCCAGGAACTAGCACGTAGACCATAAATAAGATGGGGAATGGTCAGGACCAGATGTAAAGAGGGTCACAAGAAGCTCAGGGCCTAGGGTGGTAATTTTTGAGGGGAAGGGGAAATAGACTGTCTTTTGTTTAATAATTACATTTGCTTTTGATGTAAGTCTGCAGGGTAGAATAGTAGTAATGAGCTAATCCTACGTAGAAGGCCTTGGGAATCTGAGGTGAAAGAATGAGGCACCACAAAAATGGCCTAGGGGAGCACTTACGAAAGCATACGAAATCCAGCTCCAGGAACAGTTACATTCATCAGACACTCACAGGTGTTTTCCTACATCCTCTAGGGGACCATTGACACCATTTACATTAAAAAGTCAAACATCAGCTTTTGGCTATATGCAGTACATTGTAGTGTAGTTTTTAATTCTTGGAAGTAATTATCTGCAGCATAATTTATAGTGTATGGAGCTAATTTTTTAATTGAATAATAAAAAAACAAAACAAAAAAAAGATATACGATAGTCAAATTTTTTTATTATCCTTACTTTACCCCATACCCCGTCAGGTGGAGGACACAAGGATCCCAAATTAAACAAATTTAGATATTTCAACAGAAATTTCCGTTCTAAAAGATTTAAATGCTGCCATTGATGATCTCCTTTTTAAGATTCTAGTAGTCAGGCTGTCCCCACTGTCCTGGAACAATTGAGAAGCCAGTAAAGCTGAAGCACCAGATTTGCATACTGGGTCAGTAACTCTGAACTATTAAAGGCAGTGGACTGGAAATATCTTAATTTTCCTATAACACAATTCCCATGAGGCAAGGCTTTCATCTAATAATTACTTTACTGTTGCTCCGGGAGTAGGTACATACTCCAAAGTCTTATCCTAGGCAGATTGCTGGGTGACCAGGGCTAAACTACTGAGAGATCACCAAGTTTTAAAGTTTACATTAATTTTGCTAATTAAGAAGCAATCCAGTTTTCAGGACAGATCATTTTGAATGTGTTCTGCCCTACCCATTAGAGAATTACCCCTGCCCTAACTTCTGAGTAAACAGGCCATTCATATGAATAACCCAGCATGCATCTATGTGGTTGGACAAAGACAACTAAATATATGCAAAACACAACTTGTAGTGTTTCCTAGTAATAACTATAAATCACATGGAAAAAGAGTTATTTTGCGCTGCATTGAAAAGAAGATAAATACCTGCACAGTAATTATTATTATTATTATTATTATTAATAAACAGGATTTATATAGCGCCAACATATTACGCAACGCTGTACATTAAATAGGGATTGCAAATGACAGACTAATACAGATAGTGATACAGGAGGAGAGGACCCTGCCCCGAAGAGCTTACAATCTAGTAGGTGGGGGAATTTCACACACAATAGGATGGGAGATATGTAGTGGTGGGAAGTAGTGGTGGTTTCAATTGACAGAAGAAGACGGGTGGGCAAGTTTGAAAAAATGGGTTTTGAGCGCTCTTTTAAATGAGCATAAAGTAGGAGCAAGCCGAATAGGACGAGGAAGACCATTCCAGAGAGTTGGAGCAGCTCTAGAGAAGTCTTGTAACCGTGGGTGTGATGAGGGTATGAGTGAGGAAGTCATTAGTAGGTCATTGGAGGAGCGGAGAGAGTGGCAGGGGGAGTATTTTTTTAACCATGTCAGAAATGTAAGTGGGACAATAACTGTGTAGGGATTTGAAGGCAAAGCACAGGAGCTTAAATTTGATACTAAGGTGAAAAGGAAGCCAATGGAGAGAACTACAAAGAGATGTAGCAGAAGAGGAGCGGAGGGAAGGATGGATGAGTCTGGCTGCAGCATTCATGATCAGTAATTCATGATCAGTAATCAGCTGACAAATGCCTAGAAACCTCATACAACCGCTACATGCAGATTTCTAGGCATTTCAAACATCACAATGGTGAACTAAGCCTTAAAAGAATTCCAAGACTGTACCGATTATCGCTATTTTCAAACATTTGACATGGGAGTATGCACAAGTAAATTCATTCTTTTTGGATTTGCCAATCCACCTTTGGATCAAATTCTTTACCTGCATTTAATTTATAGGCAGAAGTCCTTGAGAAGCGATGCAGACTGCAAATGTAACACAAAAAGACAACTTATTAAAAAAAAAGTGTTGCAGTTTTATTTTAAGCGAAGAGGATGTAATGAATAGAATATTTGAAGCTTGTAGTGTGGTTTTTTAGAGTTTGCAGAATGTAAGGTTACCTCTTCTATAGAGAATTCATGAAGAGCCCTGAAGAGTACATTATCTATGGTTGGATGGATAACACATTATTCTCTGTGGATGGGGCTGCTTTTGTGAGCTGGCCTTTATTTTTGGATTCTTTAGGGGTTGTACAGGAATCCTTAGCAGCAGCATCAGCAGGGGGCATCCTGTGTGCGCGAGATTACTCACCGCACTCTTATTTTCCGGCAGTAGAAATGTGCTGGGTTAATGGGCCTGCCATGTGTCTCGTTTTTCCCAGGCCTGTTATTTTTACATTCTTCTTGGATCCTCCTACAGAACTTTATAGGCTTATAATACACTCATCAAGTTAAAGTTTCTGGGAGCCTCATGAATGTAACCATTTTGTTGCAGAAATTTATGAACCGCACTTCTACCTTTCAAAATGAGAAGCTGTAAGGTGATTTAGAATGTATTTAGCTTCTAATTAACCCTTGGTATATATCTACCTTTTATGAAGAATGTGGGATTAGATTTTCTGTACAGTTTAATCGCCGTTGGTGTCTCTGCCATATAGATTCACTCTATTTGTCATGCTGACCATTGCCTTGAAATTAAAGTCTTTTAGCCACTAGGAGGACTTGTGACAAAACAAGGGTAATATTTCCAATAAAATATGAATACAATTATGCGAGTAGCTTAAGTTTAAATATTTTACTTATTATCATACACAATTTTCAATACCTTTTGGTCATAGTTTAACAAAAAAATCAAGGGGGAAAGTATAAGAAATTGTCTACATCAGGGGTGTCAAACTCAGGCAAATCTGGCCCGCACTAAAGTTATATTTGGCTTGCGAGAAAATACTATGTAATGTCTATTAGAGCTGTCCCACCAGTAGACTGCTAATACTACATATCCCAGAATTCTCTGCTGGCACCTCAATCAGGACCCACAAGTTTCCCCTCCTCTGTTGACATTCATTAGTGACCTTCCTCAATTGTAGATTTTTTTTTAATAAATATCAAGGTTGGCCCCCGGCGGGACCTTGTCCAAGTTTTTCATTTTGGCCCACTGTGTATTTGAGTTTGACATCCCTGGTCTACATAGTTGATGTGCAGTTTGGAACAAGTAATTTTTCTTCCGAAACATTTTAAGATTTTAAAAGTAACCTTCCTCGTAAAAAGATATGAAATCTGAAAAATGTTCTGTTTCAAGTTTATTTGAGTGACTATTAATGTCTCATACAAGTCTGAAGACAATCTTGCAAAAGCCTTGAACCATTCTTATTTCTTACACTAGTGACCAGTTTCTCTAAGCAAGAATGACTATTAAAGAGGACCTAACCTGTCTACTAAACATATACTTATCACCATTTGGCTTCCAGGTCACAAAAACCATTTAAAATAAAAGGTATTAGGCCTTTTTGTTTATTATACTATATGATTTTCAGTTTTCGCTCTTTAAAAGTGGTTATGGCAGGCAGTATGTATTTCTGGTTATGGCAGGCAGTATGTATGGAAAAGCCAGTACTTCCCTATTCTTCATGGGGAATTCACTGCATGCTAAGAAACTGAATTCTAATACCAATCCATTGTTATTGTATTGCCAAAGGCTACAGGGTGAAAAACTGCAGCTTAACCAAAGTTTGATCCTCCCTTTAGGAAGTTTCCTGAAATGGTCTGTTTAGGTTTCTCCTTCACTCATTGAGCTCCACATACGTTTGCAATTGCAGGAATTACCAACAACTGAAAATGTCTAAAAAGGACCTCATCTTGACAGTTCTTACCTGGAACAACTAAATTTTAGTACTCGAAATCTGAAACTGAAATCTGAGTCACCAAATACATAGTCTTTAACATGTTAAAGTGTACCTGTATTATGCACTATACAGAGTTATACATTTTCTGGATAGAGGAGTCTACAAAAAGTGTCCTACATTCACCAACCAGGGAGAAGATCAACACCCAAATTTTCAGTGCATCTCCATATGATGGTATAGGTGTTGATCTGTACTTGTTTGTTCTGCCAGTCAAATCACCTCTCCTAAATTGTGCCCATGAATGCACAGACAAGTAAGCGCTTTTGAGCATCTGCTGCAGGGTATTGCACACAGTAAAAATACTTGGGTGATGCACCCCTGGACTCTCACCAGGTGATCATTGTCATTACACCATGTACACCTGGCCAAGCAGCATCGCCTGTTGTATCTGGCCTCTTTGAGTCTCTGATCTACAATGAACCATTGAAGCTAGAGGAAACTAAGATCTGCTGATCCGCATACTAAGTCAGTGGCACAGCCAAGAAATCAGCATTGTCCATAGAAAAGTTAACATTTCCAAACACTTTTTTTCTCAGTACAGATCACTTTTCAAAGCATAATGAACCAGCAAAATGTAAAACTTTTTTGTAAACCCTTATGCATTGTTTTAATCTGCTCTCTCTTTTACAGGATGGAATTGCGAGCTTTGTGCATCATTGTCTTGGTGGCAATCCTTGCCGTCAGCTCTCAGGCCGCCAAAAACAAGAAAGGTGATTTATGTTCCCATCTGCTGATGTTTCTTTACCCTTTTTTCCTTTCCACATTAAACTAAGACCAGTTCAACTCCCCAACAGTCAGGGTTATGTTGATCAACTGACACAAAAGTAGCTAATAATCACCGATAGATAGCAACATCTCTCTGCTCCATCCTCCAGTAAATCCCTTCAGCAGTTAATCCAGTATGTAGCTGGCTTAAATACGGTTGTCTGTATTATAGCTGCCTGGAGATCCACACAATTACTAAAATGTTATGGAAGCTTTAGGTGATATAGATATATATGGGACAACAACAGTCTCCCGGTTAAGATTATTTGAGCTCCTAGCAACATACACATGGCCCACCGTTGTCACCACTAAGAATTGACAAATTAGGAAAGTGCTTATAGACAAGGAGTGGCTGAAGGAAATCTCTGGTGCAAAAAGGATTTAAAAGCAGCTTTTCATAGCAATGGTTTGATGCTCCATGTCTAAGCAAAATAAATGCAATCCAGTTAGGGTTTAGATCTCTAGCATAACTTCCTTTTGTTGTTCTGTTTTTTATAAATCTCTGTATTCAGGCCGTCTCCAGTTTTTAAACATATACCTTTGCCATCCCTCTTTTTTTTCAACAGACAAAGGTAAAAAAGGTGGATCGGATTGTTCAGAATGGAAGTGGGGCCCTTGTGTGCCAAACAAACAGGATTGTGGTCTGGGAACTCGGGAGGGGACATGCAAAGAGGAGACAAATAAACTAAAGTGCAAAATTCCTTGCAACTGGAAGAAACCATTTGGAGGTGAGAAAGTGGGCCAATGAGTCTGTGCCAACTCTTCCCAGGAACTGTCTGAGTTAGAACTCATACCATGCCATTATTTATCCCTTGAGACATGCGAAAAACCCAATGTCCTTCTATTGTGTACCAAAGGCATTACAATGCCTGCTTGGTTGTATGGGATTTCTTTGTATGTAATTACTATTTATTACCATCGGAAGCCTATTGATTGCATATTCTAATAATTTTAGCATAAAAAACTGTATATAAATCTAAAATCTGTGTTCTGTACTTGTAACCATATAGCATTATACAGTTTTCCTAGGCCATTTTTTTTTTTTTAATCCAAGCAATTTCTAGCAACATTGCCAGTTGCCCATTGGGTTTATGATCCAAAAGACCTAATAAATAGCCGAATGGGCAACTGAAGGAGCTTGGGACAGACTCATAAAATAATGGTGACCATGCTGCCAAGCGTGTTGAAAAAGTTGAATTTGCATACACTGTAAGCCCAGTGGGGTATTGTACCTTAAGTACTCAAAAACTCTTTGGATGTCACACAGATAGAGGTTGACTTGGCTTAACACTATTCCATCTATATTTCTTTCCCTAGCTGACTGCAAGTACAAGTTCAATAACTGGGGTGAATGCAATACAGAGACTGGAGTCAAGATTCGCACTGGAACACTGAAGAAGGCCATGTACAATGCAGAGTGCCAGCAAACTGTTGAAGCTACCAAACCCTGCTCTGTTAAAATCAAGTCTAAATCTAAAGGTAAGTTTGCCAGAACATTTATTTATGATCAGTGGTTCTTTAAAACATGACCGATTGATAGCTCCTGTCTCCTAGTGGAAGTCTAAGTCAGGTCCAATCTGGGTGAAATCAGGTTTCCATAAGGCCAACAAAGTTTATTTTATCACCAAAGCTGGATTTTTGATGTAGTCACTGGAGATGACACAGGTACACCCCCTATACAGGATGATCATAGAACAATAAAATTCATTCTTTTTATTTCTTTCTACAGGCAAAAAGGGGAAGGGGAAGGACTAAAGACTTAGAAGAAAAAGGTTCCAGTGGGGTCTGAGCCCCGAAGAACAGTCATCAAGTGCCCTCTACAGTCTTTCTTCTACATGCACTCTTCTGCCCTCTCCCTATTACCCTAATATTTCTATTTTTAATCACTAAATGTCTTTAGGAAGAAAAAAAAAAAACAAAAAAAAAAAATAAAAAAGCAAAAGGAATGTAAAAATAAAAGATACAATCTCTCCGCTCACAAAAAAATATCCCATCTTCAATATTTTTCTCTAAAATTTCTGCTACTGTCTGAAACCCCCAATATATAAACCTTCCCTCGCCTTCCTTTTTCCCATACATACTGTAAGTGGTATCATATTTCTGTGTTTTTTTTATTAGGAAAATTCCTTTTTGTTTTTTACCGTTTTGTTTTTAAATAAATGTACAGTTTGAATTTGTAGTACCGACTCCTGTTTGATTGTTATTTGTATGGTGTTTACTAGGGTTGAGTCTGGACCTAGAATATTGGACATCTGTGATAGAATTTATTTTTGTTACAACCCTTTTTATAGATAATTTTTTTTATCATCAAATTAAACAAAATACTAATTGTTTTTTTTTCCTGTAGCTAAACATAATTTGTATACCAATAAAAGTTTATTAAAACAAAACAAAACACAGATAATTGCCAACTGGTTTTATAGGGATTTAAATTACAGTAATATGATCCTTTTGCAAGTGTGCCATATGTGAGCTACAAAGACAATACATAGAGCCCAGCAAGTGGGAACAAACTATTCAACTGAATACAATGGTGGTTAGTAAACAAAAAGAGGAATCCCCATATGCCCGGTGGCCAGCAAGAGGGGAGCAATGCCCCATACGCCCGGTGGCCAGCGGGGGGAGGGAGCAATGCCCCATACGCCCGGTGGCCAGAAGGGGTAGGGAGCAATGCCCCATACGCCCGGTGGCCAGAAGGGGGGAGCAATGCCCCCCATGCCCAGTGACAGTGGTGGCACAACTGTAGGGTAGGAGTTTGATCTACAAGGAATAGGGAAATTTAACTAAAATATATACTCTGAGCTCATAGCTAAATATACAACCGAAATCCAATATGGAGGCCCATTTACCTGCAAAAAGACTTTTATTTCTACCTAACTATAACTGTGATTTACATTTCACAAAAAACAGCAGAACCAAATGAGTGACCCAACTTTGCTTCACTTGAGTAGTGCAGCTTGGTCATCTCCCTGGCCCCAGCCTGGGAAAAAGCATCACCTATAGCTAATTAACTCATTCCTCTGTTCCCTCAACCTATTAGTTGCCTACAAATTAAAAAAGACATATATATCAGGTTTTACTGCCTAGTGAGTGTTGGGGTACGTCAGACCACTGAAAACAGAGCGGTACTTCCAGGGTACTTGCTTCTTTACTGAGACAGTGACAAAAGACTTTAAATTTAAGTTTTTAGATGCCCATGAAATGTATTTAAATATATACCTACATATACACTTTCTTGCAACACAGAATAAAGAGTTGCTACACATACTCTTGCTTGCCATTGAGAAAGGAAGGGGGCTACATAAAGTGATAATTATTTCAAGTGATTTCTTTTAACAAATGGGTTCTTTGTTCATATGGGGCACTACACTGGTGTGAACTAGGGCTGTGGTTCCGAGTATGGTCATAAGCCTTGCAGCTTGTCAATCAGCACCTGGGCACTGCTTTCTAGATGGACAGCGTTGCTTCTGTTGCTGAAATCCTCCCACTGATCTGCAGTGTCTGGAAGGGGGGAGCACATGGAACACAACTAAAAGATTTATTTCAATTAGGGAAGGTAAAACACGTGTCTCGAGGCTTGTTCAATAATTAGTATCTTGATTTTGGACTTGTATTGACTGTTAAACATGGGCCTTTAGTTTTATTTTAACTGCTAAACAGATATGAAAACAGTTTTAAAACCTAAACAATAAATAGCATTTACTCCAAACTATTATAGTTTTCCTTTAGCAAAGTAAAGGAGCATCCGGCTTGCTCATGTGAAATGCCGTTTAGCGTGGGTGGACTTTGAGACATGCTATGGGTGCAGTAGTCATGCATCAGTCTACTCAGTTGCGGTACATCCCAGAAGATAATTTGGTTGCGGATTTTCACAGTTATCAAATCCCACCATCTTTCTCAAATGTCAGACTGACTAGATATTTTTCTAGTGACTCATCTCTCTAACCCATGGTTGGTTTATATGCCAGGAAGGAAGATCAGTGATTCAGACTCCAAACACAATGTTTTTCCAACATGAGCTCTTTGAAGACGCTTGGATGAGACACAGAGGGGCCGACAAAGACAGAAGTCTAGGTCAAGATGAAAAAACAAAAATTAAAAGTGTTCAAACCTCAAATCTTTTCTTGGCGAGGCCAGAGATCAACTATTTCAGCTGTGCCATGATATTGGATTGCGGCTTGATGAAGATCCGTTTTTAACATATATATGTGAAAGTGATGAGGCAAATAGAAATGTTTAGACACAGGTCAAAATCTTTTAAACTTTGGTATGTACATTACTTATGAATTAAATGTACAGCACAGGAGAAGGCAGCACAAGTGAAGCCAGAATTATTATTTCACAGTATTTATATAGCAACAACATATTAAACAGCACTGTGCAAAGTCCATAGTCATATTACTATACCAGTCTTACCTACACTGTCCTGTTACAGCAATTGTGCATAGGACTGTGTGGCATAGGACCCATTCTCCGAGTAAGCAGCTCTCAGTAAAAAATATGACCAAACATGCCCTCACTATTTCTCTATGAAACAAATCTGTGCAAGGAATCTTTTGCTGGTTGGTGTAGCATTTATTCTGCTATGCCAGCACAGGCTTTCCAAGCAAAAAACTGTCACAAATAATAACGCTTGGGCAGATAACCAAAATGATTTTGGGCTTTACAGCCTCAAGGCTGTTATTAAATTATTAAACTGTAACCCCGTCCAAGTGAAAAAAACATAGCTAGAGATCTGGGATGGGTAAAAATAATTCTTATATTAGTTTTTATTTTTGGGGTCTTCCTACCATCCTGTTCTGGCAAATTGGAGAGGCAGACCAATGCTCACAGAGTGCAGTGATTTTGGCCTTCAGTGGTTCCACACTTCCTTTAAATGGGATTCCAGACAACAACATGACTATGAAAGGACTATGGACTTTGTACTACGCTGCATAATATGTCAGCGCTATATAAATACTGTATAATGATTATAACAACATTTATTACAACCACTTTCCCAAGAGTCATATTCTTCACTTTTTATGCAGCAGTTTGGCTTTAAATGCTTAAATTTTTAATGTAGATATAATAAAACAAATTTGTAGGTTCTGAAAACAGATTTTTATGGCATTGATGCACAGTATACATGAAGATCTAAAAATTTGTTTGGCAGGGCTTTGCCACCTAAGGGTAATGGGATGACTAATAGAAAATATTGCTGTTACAAATATGTATATGTAATACAGTCATCAAGATATATCACAGTAAGCATGTACTGTATAAAAGTAATACATTTTCAGAATGATAAACAACTATAAACCAAACCATAGTTTCCAAAGGAACCAGTGCTCACATAAAGTGCACTTATCTTTCTAACTTCTAAAGTAACCCCCTGGAGCTGGTCTTTGTAATGTACGTATGGATTCATTTAGCTACGGTTAAATATGATCCTATCCAAATGCAAAAAGGCTCTGACACAGGATTGATGCACGATGTGGGTTAGGCTACGTTTTGCCAGGACTTGTTCCTGCGGATGGTTTTGTGGCAATACCCAGCAATTCTCAGCTCGTTAACCGCTGATCACCTCCATGCTTGTAGAGAATGAATGAGCTTCCAAAGCAGTATGGAAAGGATGATTGTTTGCCAACCATTCCAGTGAATTCTACATATGCCAGAGTCTGATTGAAGCTTCCAGTGGCCTGAAGGTCCAGCTTTATGTGTATATTCAATATGCTATACCCTAAATATTTTATTTGGGATACACTAGCAGAGAAATTAATATGCTAGAGTGTTTCTTATTCCTTTTCTGCGCTGGGTAGATTTACCCCCATTTATCCAGGTGACCATTATCAATGGGACAGTGTTTTGGCTTTAAATATCACTTTGGCTGAAATACCCAGTTTATTGATGTTTTTACCATTGCAGAGCCCTAACTCTCAGTAGCCCTAGCTCTCAGTACATTAATGTGGTGATCAGGGGGAAGAATGCCTCTTACATTGCTGGCTGGTGGTAGACCCTTACAGAATATTATTATTAAACAGGATTTATATTGCGCCAACATATTACGCAGTGCTGTATCTTAACCTCCCAACCGTTAAGCCCGTACTTTTTCGTATTAAAAAAAGTTGCAATTATCGATAACCCCGTACTTTTCTCACTCCCCACTTACCTGGTCCCGCTGTGCTCATCCAGCGTTGTGTCCATGTTCCAGCATCGTCCTCCAGCGTCGACCTCCCTCTCCAGCGTCGGGTGCCGTCTCCTATAGCAGCGGGACTGGTAAGATGCCGGCCGGCTTCTTACCTGGTCCCGCTGATCGTCCCGCGTCGTTCTCCTTCCAGCGCCGGGTGCTCTCTGAAACAAGAAGCCGGCCGGCGGAGGAAAAAAAAAGCCGTCCGGCTTCTTGTGCATGCATGGAAATTCAAATTGAAACTCATTCATTCATTTTGTATTGGATTGGATACAGGAGTTTGTATTCAATCAAATACAAAATGAGAGTTTGAATTTTGTTCTCATTTTGTATTGGATTGAATACAAAGTCCTGTATCCAATCCAATACAAAATATTAGAAAATATATTTGTGTGGTTTTGTCTATAGGTATGTGACGGACACTAGGGAGGTGTTTTAGAAAAATATATTACTATACAGTATACCGCATTATCACATTTTCAGTATTCTTCATTTATTTATGTATTCTTGTTTAAGCTGAATTTTGTGTTTTTCCTTTAATTTTATTAAAAGTAATTTTTTTTTTTTTTTTTTTTTTTATGATTGTGTGTTTCAAACATTTTTTATACTCATTATATCTACTAGACCCCTATTCGGACATATTTCTGTAAGTTACATGTCTACAATTTAAAAAAAAAATTTCATGAAAACCTGTAACGCTTTTGGTACAGAAATCTAGACCTCAGTGTAACGCCCAGGTGGTTAAATAGGGGTTGCAATTTTTGTTTTATTTTGTAACAATTGTTTTCATTTGAAAATCTTTAAATAAAAATGTAATAAATAAATAGGGGTTGCAAATGACAGAAAAATACAGACAGTGACACAGGAGGACAGGACCCTGCCCCGAAGAGTTTACAATCTAGGAAGCGGGGGAAGATATCACACAATAGGAGAGAGATAAGATAGACAAAAAAAAGATAGCCAAAGCCTGGGAGGAACAAACTGCTTATTGCTCAAGGAAATCCCAGCAACTTCTGGAGGAACCCTGGTTGGGAAACACTGCATTAGGGTGCAATGTCATTGGCATTTCCACTTTCCATGTCAATTCCGTCTCGCTGTACCATAAACTTAAATCAGATACATTTCCCCTCTGCATTATCTTTGAAATAAGTAATTACAACTCATGCAGATTTTTAATGTGAGACTTGTGACAACCACAAATCTGCTGTCATCACACAGATCAAACAAAATCCTAGCTATAGCTTTAATTTATTCTTTGTATTTCATTCTTGGTCCCCTAAAGTTAAACATATAAAAATATCAAACAAGATGCGCTGCACCATTCTCCATTGTTCTTTAGGAATAGAAATCTTTTTTAGGCACTGGGGGGAGGTCAGCATGTACAACCCAGTACTCTGCCCACCAACGAAAAGGGTGATATGCAGCCCCCCCTGGTGGCCAGTGACAAAGGAACAATGTTTCATGTGTAATCTAAACTTCATTTAAAGTAATATAAAGTGACATTTATTTCGTCACATCATACCATTTTGTTCAATTTTATTTAAATACCAAAATACCATTTTTAACCTTTTTCATTTCATCTGTTGTAACTCAGTGTTGCTGTATTCTTGTAGATATATTGTGGCAGCTTGGGGACCTTTGATGGGTTAGCTGCATTTGCTTTTTCTATTTCAAGCTAAGAAAATTTTCAGCATTTACTAAAACAATTCATACTTTGCGCATAGCAAAGTGAATTATGTCTGTGTAAGAAAGATTTCACTGTCAATGATAAAGAAAATAATGCTCTGCTGACTTCGACCATCCAATCATGTGCAAGTAAAAACCCAGCTTTTTAGATTCCCTTTTATGTAATCATTTCGCTTTGCAAAGAATACTCATTCACCAATCTGAGTGAATTATGTCTTACAATGTGATCATTCACCTTGGTAAATGTACAGCCTGTATTTCTATTAAATTAGCCCCATTTTATCTATAAAGGAGCAATCCGGGACAGGTACTGGAGTTATAGAATACTTCCCCTTCTTCCAATCTACAGTATATGTGTGTTCTGTAATACGCAGGGGTGACAATCGTGTGGAAATCTCAGGAACTTACATTAAACACTACATTTTGGCATACATAATCCTCATTTTTTCCCCCCAAGCACATAACCACTTTCAAAAGGTGTATTTATCAGACTAGAGTGAGAAAATAATGTAATTGTTGGGAATTACACACACACTATGTAACATCGGTGTTTCCGATTGTGATTGTGGCCATGCCGGCCTAGCAACATGAAACCATTCTGAATGGTTGCTATGGGCGACGAGGGTTGTTATGCTCTGATATACAAACTTCAGGCTTTTTTGTGCCTAGTAGGCCCCAAGTATGTTAAAATAAAGTACAGTATGTGCTTACTATAACACACTATAATGTATGTGGATGTCTGTTGTGGCGTGCCACAATGGCCAGAAAAGTGCAAACGTGTTTTTCAGTGCATTTATAATAAACAGGCCTCAACATGTAAATAGGTCCAGAACCAGCCATGGTCTTGAATTTTCAGTATTTAGAACTACAGGCAAATACTATTTCTCTCAGTTTACAGGCCCTGTGAATCCCAGCAAAGCATAAGCCATGGCTTCCTTTATTTCCCCTGATTCAACTACACAGCTTTTACCACAAACACTCCGCCATGTTGCCACATTCATGCTTAAGCTGCAATGACCATGGGTGAATAGTAACAGGACAGGGCAGAGCTCCGAGTGCCAGGAGTTGGTTAAAATGTATACACTATAGTGCCAGGTCACCAAACTGAGGGCACCGGAACATAAAGGAGCCATTGATGCATCAGTTTTGTACAGAAGCACAACATTGCTTTACAAACATTTACATCGCTCTCCACCTGAGCTGACACAATCTATACACAATATAAAAATGATGGTCTTACCTTTCTCTTGCAGCTTGTATATTTCAGACCACAGCCATGAGGTATCTGCATTCAGTGTTTGCTCCTAATTAACAAAACCTGATGTGCTGCACCAGTTACTAAAAAGATTTAACTCTTTGCCTTCTCTAACCATGCATGCTTTCATTGGTTTCCTCCTCCAGGAGTTTTCACCAATATTAAGATGGCATATTCATAGTTAAGTTAGCACTAAAATGTATATTCATATATATATATATATATATATATATATATATAATATATATATATATATATATATATATATATATATACACACACACACACACGTATAACTAAATATATATATACACGTTATATTGAAAATAAATATAAAAATATATACAGTAGATCAATGCAACCAATGCGTACAAACACCCAAAATACATTTATAAAAAACCAATCAGCATAAATAATAATAAGTGTTTGGAATAGTAAAGGTTTTTATGTACAGCAGGGGCATTTTTATGTTTGTACCCATTTGTTACACAACTCTACAGTATACATTTTGTTTTAAAATAACAATTGTAACATTATGTATATATGAGTGGTACCTTGCATCTTGGGTATTATATACAGTATATATAATAATATAAAAAATAATATATATAATTATATATAATTACAAATGCAGGAGTGGTACCTTGGACATTCGGTCGTATATTTACAATAATATATAAAACAAATATATATTCATATATATTTACATATGTAGGAGTGGTACCTTGGGCCTAGTGTTGTATATACAGTTTTAATGTATGTAAGAGTGGCACCTTGGGCCGTGGGATGTTCCTATAATATGGAGAGCATAGCAAGCATTTGGTGGGTACAGGTGGATTCCTTTGCTCAGGTGCATTACAGCAATGTGTGCATTACAACACGCATTGTGCTTCAGCAGTTGTTTTGATTGGCACACCATGTAGTAAGTCAATGCAACTCTAATGCAGTAACCCACAATTGTGTGTTGTAGTATGCTGCATATCCTACATATGTGTGATTTTCAGGGTGTTTAGTGCAAGGCCTCTCATTCATTTTTAAATAAGGACACCACAATGAAAGAGTAGGGAAGGGATTTAGCACCTACTGTCTAACACCTTACTAATGAGTTTTCTCTTACATGTTCCCACCATGTTCTTTCTGTGGCCTTCATTTTATGAATGGAGCACAAAATGCAGCCATGTATTTTGTGAGGTATGGAGGATTGTTATATCTGCATTCTAATATACATGAGACCCTAAGTTTGTTGTAAAGGTAACAGGCTTAACTGTTCAAATCTTCATGTCTTGTGGCAATACACTGATAGTACAGAACTCTTAATTATGGTGCACTGCAACACATATGCATCAAAACTGCGTTGCCTTAGAGCATTGGGTCCCATTCAAAGAGATCTGCACTGCAGTGTAATGTGTGTTGCAACAATGTATGTAATGTCATGCAGTATTTGAGATTTTCAGAACAATTCATGAATCCTTGAACCCTGAATTTCCATCTACAGTCATGAAATAAATGGCCAAAATGAATAATAATCAACACGACACATAGACAGTTGCGAGAGACCACTTGTTTAATGACCTTAAAATATTTTGCACTCAGCATGTGCTTTACCCTTGTCACTGCCATGTAGACACTCTGCAACACTGAAGGTTTGACACTGCCTGTAGCCAGAATCATGCAGATACAAAGACAGTATTATTAAATATTTATCACTCTATAAAAAAATATCCAAAAGTCCATCTTTGTGGTATTCTCCGCTACATAACAATTGCTGTAATCTTGGAACGAGTCTAATGTGAACCACGGCAATTCATTTTGGTGTACAATTCATGTCCTTCCCGGGATCGCTGTTGGGTGTCAAATGTTTGCTGTAAAGAAGGAGGGTAAGAATGGCTCGGAACTAACTTTTTCAATAGAGCAGTTTGTAAGAAAGAATAGATTGCTGAAAGGGAAAATTTGGTAAGTTGGTTAGTCAAACTGCCTATTTTTGCCTTCTCTTTTATAGCCTTCCCTACTATTCTGGCATCTCCTGGTTAGGTGAACAGGTTGCATTTGCGGATACACAATATCTTCTGATCCTAAAACTCACACTTTCTAATACTGTTTGTAGAATAGGTGCACTTTGCTCCGACAGCCCTAAGTTCAGCATGTAGAAGGGTGACACCTGGTATGGTCCAGTGCAGTCCAAAGAAAGTGTATGGTAACCAAGGCTGGAAATGTTGGGTTGCCAGCCTTTAGAACACGTCTGGGTGGGTGACAACACTAGACTAAATTCCAGATATATATTTGGGGTAAAGCAGGAGGCACTTCTAAACTAGCAAGGTTATTATGATATGGACTGTGCATGCCATATCACATGTGAGATTTGTGAGCTTCTAAATCAAGAATATACATATATAAAAAATTACTAATGCCTGTCCATGTACTGAATTACTTAATGTGAACATAAAGGCAACTTTTTCTATAAAGAATTCCCACTGGGATTTTTTTCTTTGGTCAGATACTTGCAGAGAATATAAATAAAAGGGGTGCTAAGTATGCTTTGCTTCTTTTTTCAGTGCTGCAGATAATCATTGATTATAACACTGGCAAAAGATACCATTTAACACTCATTTTGAAAAACCTAAATAAGTTCACTCAAAAATTGGAAACCACCAGCTGTTAACTGTAAGTTGCTTAGGGGGACAAGGAAAACGTCTGTAATTGGTCCCAATCAAAAAAGCTTGACCTTTGCAATGCTGGAACTTTTAGACATGGAAGACGGGGGCCCAGGAAGTTTACCCAGACATTTTTGGTGGTTGTCTTGCACTGGGTTATCTCTTAATGCTTCCTGACAGACCCATCCAAATCAAGTATGGCCACTTTACCTCCAGAACCTCTCCAATGGTCCTTGACACAATCTACCACATTTAACGACCATTGGGGCAGAGTTAAGCTACGTACACACTTCCAATTATTATCGTTGGTAAACGAACGACGAACGATCCTGCACGATATCTGCGAACGATCGTATAGCACCGATCCTGTACATACAGATAACGACACGATCGTTCGTAGATATTGTACACACAATAGATGCGATCGTTTGAACGATACAGGAAGTTACGTGCACCACAGGAACGTTCGTTCATCACGCATGCTCAGACCATGGACGGTCAATGAACGATCGTACACACGAACGATGGTCAACGATCATCGTCCAATCCGATCCGCCGGTCCGGTCGTTCATTTCCCACCACTTTCCTCGTTCGTCGGCGTCGTTGGTTACTTTTTTTACGAACGATTTTTGCCCAATCGATCGTTCGTCGTTCATTTTGAACGATAAAAATTGGAAGTGTGTACGCAGCTTAAGAAGGTCTGGGTCAAAGTTCAACCTTAGCACCTTTGGGTTTGTAGTTTACTTTGACACTATATAATATGTTTAACTATAAGGAGAATTTAATATTAAATATTAATGCTAGCTCTCTAATGTGGACCTTTACTTCTCCAGGTCATGTCCGAGTATCTGAAAATGCTGGTGCTTGACCACTTGTGTGGGAGAAAAGAAGGTAATCTACTTATGGTAAAAATTGTGCTGTAATAGATAAAAAAATTGTGGAAAATACACTAAATGTTTAAAAGAATGTGAATACATGGCCATTATATTTATATGAGCTGGCTGGACATTGCAAAATCATGAACTTTTAAATGGAGTATATGGCACCCCTATGTGGTGACATAATAGCCTCCACTTTTCTGGGACAGGATTCAAAAAATATTTGGGTGTATCTGTAGGAATGTGTGTCCATTTAGCCAATAGATCATTTATGATGTCAAGTATTAATATTGGATGGAAAGAACAGGCTTGCAATCAGCATTCAGTTCCATCACAAAGGCAATCAGTAGGGTTGAGGTCAGGGCTCTGAAATTTACTCACATCAAACTTATCCCTATTTATTAGACAGCGCTGCATAATATGTTGGTGCTATGTTAATCCTGTTTAATAATATTAATCACACCATGTTTTTATGGAGCTGGCTTTGTGCACAGAAGTCATGATAGAACAGAAAACATATTTATCCAAACTGTTGCCAAAAGGTTGGAAGCGCAGAATTGTCTCAAATATCCTTGTAGCATTATCCGTACCTTGAACTAATTCATTCGGGGGGTGCTCACATGCCTTTGGCCATAAAGTGTAAATATGTATAAGTTAGATAACTATACCTAAAACCAGAATTTTGTGAACAGAGAAGTAAACTCAACAATTTAACTGCCCGCAGCACTAACAAGCAAATGAGAGAGACAGTACTAGAATAATCCTCAAACAATGTCCTTTCACAAAGCACCTAAATAATCAAGGAAGAAATTTAATCTGTGTCCACACTTCTTACCCTCCTTCGTCACTGAACCTTGTTTATTATGAAATTACAGATGTGCTCTAAATTGCTCTGAGCTTGCCTCAGGTCACTGGAGAAATGATAATCTAGTGCTATTTTTTATCCCAAAAAACAAAATTCAGCTAAATTTATTTTGAGAAAAAAATGTTTAAAACATGGAAGTATTTCTGTTCAATATATTAGGCACAGGTCTGTTGTGAGTAGTGTGAGTGGTTTGAATCAGCGACAGTAGCATTTTTCTCTAATACTGATAACTGTGTTCCTTCTGGAAACCAATTAAGCGTACCCTTTAAAACCTTTGTAGATTACTAGTAAAATGACAATCGGAAGTTGGTTGCTATTGGTATAACACTTTTTGCTCCCAAAACAGGCAAATAACATTAAATTGTATCAGATCTTTGGAATCTTGGACCTCACATAACTAAGAAATCCTATGGGGCTTGAGTTATACAAAACCTACAGCGATTACAGGTTTACTTTGCAGATATTATATTAGAATACTGATCCAAACATTTAATAATCAATCACTTTGTCTTTTGTTATTAGAAAATCATTCCAAACCTGGACTATCGTTACTAAATTACTATGACCCCTGTGACCTGAAGTTAATCCAAAGTGTGGCCAATAGGAACCACTGGTCTACCTTGACTACCTTGCCATATTGTATGTTTTTTGGAAACAACATAAGCTGAAAGAAAGAAAAACTGATATATAAGTCTGGTGTAAGGTAGTCCAGCATATTAACCAGCTTCATAACTTGACCTCCTAGGAGGCCTCAAAGATGGTTTCAGCTACTGCATAAATGGCGAGCAGCCTATTTCTTGAACAGCTAGCCCCGACAGATTGGACCATCTTGGAAGTTAGTTGAAATGGAAGTGCGTTGTGCGTGGTTGTGAAGGTTGCTGTAGGCTGATTTTGATGTCACACCAAGAATTAGACTAATGGTGACCCGCAGAATAGATAAATGACAGTAGATAACATTGGCGTACGGAAGATACTTGGTAGGGGTGTAACAGGTCAGTTAGGACCATTGCTACAGAAATGTTCTAAGTGCAGGAAGAAATTCTGTACAGCACTGATTGGTTTATTCATGAAATAATAATGCTCTCAAAGACTGTAACAGCATCGTTATAACATGCTTTGCAAGATTGTTTTAGGAACGTCTACAACAATGCCATCCAACCGCTGACTGTTCCAGATTTTGTTTTCCTGCAAAGCTTCCAGTCAGTACTACTCTGTGATGTATATAGTTCTTTGTTTATTATATGGTACATCCCATTTCAAGTTCAAAACTGTTTTAGTCTTTCAGTGTACTTACATGGTGTCCTCCAAAACAGGACTTTCTTTTAAAGAGAAAGATGACTGCAATAAATGAACATCCATCTGCAATCCTGCTGCCGGACAAGAACAGAAGTCCTTTGTACAGCTTTCCATGAGCTGCTCTGGACTTTTGCTCAGGAAAGACTATTTCTTTCTAAATGATTCTTTAGGAAGAATGACAGCCGGTGCTTAAAAAGTAAGTTCTTTAAGTCTATCTGGCTGCACCAATGTTCCTGTATTGACACATAAGTAGGTGTTTAAAGGTCTTTTTGAAGGTGGCATTGCACAGAGCGTAACAAGCTGGATTTATTGTGCTGTTCACGTAGCAGAGCCAATATCCTATGTACCACACTGTTTCTGGAATGCAAGTCTCACAAAATGTATTTATGAGGACCATGACGTTGTAAGGTGTCCATGTGATGATAAATGCCAACAGAATGGCAAATATGGTCCTAGTAACTTTCTTCTCCCTCGCTGCCATCTGCCGTTTCTTCCTCACCTGATTGCGGGCAATACTTGCAAACTTTCTTGCCACATTGCCTGGACGTGTGTTTGGCAGGCCAGAATCTTTGTGCAGGGGAATTGAGCATTCAGGCACAATCTCAATGGCTGTTATGCACTCATTGCCTGTCTGCTTTGTGACAATCTTGATTTTTGACCACTTTGAAGCAGTATTCACCCTTGGGTGCAAAGACTGCATACTCTGGGTAGGAGCCAAGACAACACCAGAGGATGCGTTACTCAGCTGCTTCTCCTGAGGATTGTTGGCCATGCTGGCTGTGCTTGATTCATTTGAGGTCTCTTTCTCCTCCACTGACTGAAGGTTGGTCAGAGACTTATCTATTTTGCCATTTCTCACTCCATTCTCCTCTTCTGGTTTTGCTTCCAAAGGCTCTGATTTTGGAGGACTCTTGGTCTGTTTTATTAAAGGGCTTTTCATAGAACTAATGGGTTTCTTCTTCTCTTGTTTAGCATCTGGACAGTGCCTGCGGACTCTGCTTCTGCTAGCCAATGAAATATGAATATATAGTATGGTCATGATAACCACGGGAAGGTAGAAGGCTGCAATGGCTGTACCAAAAGTGACTGCTGGATTAGAAAGAAACTGGATGTAGCATTCATCATCTTTCACTGTCCTCTCACCCACAATGAATTGCCAAAACAGAATAGCAGGTGCCCAGAGGGCAAAGGAAAGAAGCCAGGCTGCTGCAATCATCAGCCCTGCCATCTTGGTGGTTCTTCGAGCTGGATAAGTCAGTGGTTTGGTAACACAGAAATACCGATCGAAGCTGATGATCAGAAGGTTCATTACAGAAGCATTGCTGACAACGTAGTCTAGAGCCAGCCACAGATCACACACAATGGGGCCAAGAGGCCAGTAGCCCTTAATAATGTATACAGAGTAAAGGTTCATGGAAAAAACACCAATAATAAGGTCAGCACAGGCCAAGCTGAAGAGAAAATAATTGTTCACTGTCTGCAGCTGTCGATTGACCTTGATGGAAAGCATGACCAAAATGTTTCCCACCACAGTGACTAAGCTAAGCGAGCCTGTGACTGTGGCAATGAAAATCATCTCCATTGTTTGGTACTGGTTCCTAGCATTCATCGTATAATTTGGACTTTGAGTATCAACACTTGTGGTGTTCAGCCAAGAGGTGTTTTCCATTGTAGTCGGCCAATAAGATGCGGAGAGATTGTAGAAAATATCTGCACAGAAGAAAGAAGAAAAAGGGAAAAAGTTATAGAAATTGTCACAAACATTGTCACCAAGATAATTCGACAAAGAGTATAATGCCACCAAACTTTTTTAAAATGTTGTGGAGAAGGTCAGACATGTTTTTTTTTGGTTCTTGCATAATGACTTTCAAAGATGACAGCGACTAGCATCTTAGGTCATTGTTATTAGTTAATTAGTGTGCCATTTTAATGAGCTTGACAGTTCCTTAGTCCCAATTCACTGAAGTTGCTCTATTTCTGTACAAAGTGCCACTGCTCAGGGAGTGTTTGCAAAGCTTCCATCGAAGCAAGTTTTAGACATGGGAAAGTTTCTGAAATCACTGTCTCCTCTGAAAGAAAAAGTAACTGTCTGATTTCTATGGTAATTAGTATAATTATAATCAGCTTTAATACAATGCACTGGTACACTTTTGAGTGCCATAATACTCAAGCTGCACAAGGAGAAGAAAACTTTCACCGCAGAACTGTACAGGGACATAAGAGGCAACAAGTGTGACCAAGAACAGTGTGGGCAACCAGTAGAGGTGAACGGACAACTTTCTGGGCCCCGGGGGTTTGTAGTAACTTTCCTTTGTCAGGCTCAGATGTGAAGAATCATCATTGTAAGGTTAATGTAGTTATGCTGTCATGTCTTCCCTTGGGAAATAGAATCTGCTAAATCTGGAACTGCTAAAGTAGCTATTTCATTTTGGTCATGGGCAGTGTAGAGGGAATGATTAGCCTTAGGCAACTCTTTCAGGAATATAAAGTCCAGATTTTATTTTATTTAGACTCAAAGTCAAGGCTTCCTATCTTAACTGGTATCTAAAATGATCAAACTAACTGTCCCACCAGGATCCATGCCAATTTAAAAAAGCCATTTTGTTCTTTTTTTACCAGTACCAAGTTCTAAAGAAGGGGGGTTGCTTTGAATCCCCAAAAGACATTGTTTTTTTTATAATGTAGGAGTTCAAATAAAATTAAACCTAGGCTTTATAAAGTCCGCATTTAGAACTTTCCACTAGTCAATGCTCCTCTGGTGGTGCCATCTTCTTGGTTGAGATTTTTGTTAATCTATATTAACTGTCACAACCTCTAAACTTAAGTGCAAGTTCATTAATCTCGGAATATGGAGAAATTGTTCACTGAGATACATGCCCATCTCAACGCACATTGTCGTACATGGTATGTCTCTTAAAAGCCTGCCTATTAGCAGATTTTAACATTTTAGTTTTCCACCTTAAGGTCAACATGCTTTGTGAACCTCTATATACATGTGTACAACTGCAAAGAGTCCAGATGACAATGCTGCACAATCCTTTCCAGCCTTAGTGAGAGAATACAATACTTCTCCACCCATACCAGAAATATTTAGAGATTGACAAGTTAAGGGCCCTTGTGTGGCAAAGTAGCATCTTGGACCCCACCCAGCATAAGCATAATAAGCTTGATAGCTATTACAACCCTCATTTAAACTACATGAAAAGGCTGTGGCAGAATTGGAAAAATAGGTGTGCTTTGTCTTAAAGTCTGAAGGTTTTAGTTTTATACTGGCTTTATCCAAAACTGATAATTAAATATTTGGGATCTACTGATGCAATAAATGGTAGCTACTTAAATTTCCTAGAGTTTGGTAGAGAGATTTCCCCATACCGGTTTTTATTTGAACCAATCCACCTAAAGGGCATGAGGAAAGTGGCCTGCACAAATAATTTAAAAATTCCATTATTTGGCACGGTGATGGCCATGTCCTTGTAGGATATAAAAATCTGTAATGAGATTCACCTTCTTTTGTTTTTACTGGTAATTTGAATAGAGGTAAGGAGAGACCTTAGCTTTGTGTAAGAAACTAGAAGATCCTTGCCACCAGCTTTAATTTACAATTCAATAAAGAAAAGTACAAGTGGAAGTAGGAGCCAGAAATAATGTGACCTGGTAACTTGGCCCTATATAAGCAAAGCACAGGTTAATGTTAAAGAGACTCTGACATAGGGAGGCCTCACTTTTATGGTTAAATCTTAGGCAAATTTGACAAGCAAAACTCTGGTAATTGCTAAAAGTACTGAAATTTGCTTGCCCCTTTGTTCTACACATTCCTGTTTTTCCATGACACTGTTCTTTATATCGACTGGCCAATATGAATGAAACTATGCAGACGGATTTTGGAGCTTGCTTTATGTATGTGCACCTATCCCTAGGCACCTACACGTCACACACACAGAAGTTTCTTTAATCACCATGATTCTTTTTAATGGACACCTTGAGAAAGGTTACAGGAAAACAGGGGGGAATTAGATCTCAATCGGAAAAGGGTGATTAGATAACAGCCAATAGGCATAATAAAAAGTATGATACAATGCATTTTTGGTATTCCCAGGTAAGGTTGCATTTGTTAAATGTTGTAATTTCTCCTAGGGTGGGAGGGTTCTGACTTATCCACTTGTGCATAATTGACTTTTTGGCCACCAGTGATATAATTGACAAAAGTTTGCCACACCCTTTGGCAATATGTATTTCCTGTAAGGATAGATAGTTCCAAAGATGGCCCAGGTTGGGGTTATGAGTAAATAGTTTACCAAATAGCGCAAAGCATATACTACCAGCCTTTAATAACCTTTGCATGGACCCCTTTTAATTTTTAATGCTTTGCTGCTTCAGGCTATTATGCATATGGTGGCATCAACTTACTAAGCAAACATATAGGAATATGCAGTTGTCATATTTAATGTCAAACTACTGCTTAGGTCAGGGACCACAATATAAATTTATTGGTACTGAAGATTTTTTCATAAAAACTGAAAAACTTCTTCGTTTTGGAAACCAAGTCTCTTTATTTACCCCATGCCTAATTGGGGATTTACCATAATTGTTTACATATAAAACATTTATAGACTTCATAACTGGGGCTGTATCCTTTACCCACATACTCTGTGCAAACCCTTAGAGAAATGGAATGTATGCTATGGTCTTGAAGCAGCAAGATGCTAACTTTTTTTTGTACAAAAATGGCGGTTGGAATCTAATTGCTTAATATGGGCTTTCTATGATTTATTACAAGTGCACGGAAGCAGATGCTTCCTTTTGCATAAAACCGGTAACCATCCGGTCTAACCAGGTATTAGGTAATAGACAATTTGAAGATTTTCAATTATGCCAGCAAGTGGCAGTGTTGTACTGCTATTCACACAAGAGACTTCCAAAGCTAGTTATTCACATATAGAACTATAGAGAATTTTTAGTGCAAGAAAATAAGACCCCCCCTGCTATACATGGATAGGTTTCCATAGGATCGAATATACTCGGATTTATTTCATTGAAAGAAAAAAGTTCTACTTTATTTTTTACCAAAATGTAAGATTGTAAAATGAGTAAAATTGTAAATGAGTTTTTACAACATTTACTAAACTAAGAAAGAAAATTCCAATTATTAATAATATTATTATTAATATTATTATTATAATAATAATCATAAACCCTATTTATATAGCACCGACATATTACATACATTAAATAGGGTTTGCAAATGACAAAAAGATATTGACAGTGACACAGGAGGAGGAGAGGACCCTGCCCCAAAGAGCTTACAATCTAAGAGGTAGGGGAAGTAGCACACAATAGGAAGCAGAGTGAAATTTAAATTTCCTAAGTGAACAGCTTAAACTCCCTAAATCCAATGTAGTATTCTGCATGACGTTATCATTACAACGCAATTATATAGTCAGCATTCGCTAATTAGAAGGCTTATTTGCATGTGCTCCCTAAGGTTCACCATGTGCAGTCTCTCCTCCAGTCACATCTATGGCACATCTCACACTGATCAAAGCCCTGTACTAATGAGACCCGGCATATAGAAGCAACGCAGACCAGGGGTGGGTTGTTTTGGTCTATCAGAGGCCATACAATGCTTTAAAATTCTAGTGGATGGGAAATTTACACACAACCACCAGTAAAAAAAATGGCATGAATGTACATGGAATCTTTTTATCCTGTAGGGGAGAGGATTCAGTGGTCTTCTTCTAAACCACTAGTACTACAAAGACCTTAGAAATGGCATGACAAGTGTAAAGGGGGATAACAAAGTCGTCTTACCTCTGCCGGCCAGCCAACCAGATCGTCCCGTTACCCAAAGACCCTTTAATGACTACACAGAGATCTGTCTTGGATATAACTGGCCATAGCAGCCTTTTTATTAACAAAATATAAAAAACATTATTAACTTTTCTTTATAAAATGTACAACCGCAACACAATATAACAGATATTTAAACACCTATTGTTTTACAGTCCATGACAGTACCACTACATCCCAAAAATGTCACATTCCTGCACAGTACAATTAGGCTCCCCGCCGTTAAGACACCAGCTCAGGGACAACACGCAGGTACCCCACCAAACCCACCGGGCCTCACTACAACCCAGTGTACCAACAACCCCACTGTCATGGACCACCAAAAACCCGCCCTGCTGCCATGACAAAATATCACCGCCCAAAATTCTAATTACAGGGAGGGTGGGTGNCAATATAACAGATATTTAAACACCTATTGTTTTACAGTCCATGACAGTACCACTACATCCCAAAAATGTCACATTCCTGCACAGTACAATTAGGCTCCCCGCCGTTAAGACACCAGCTCAGGGACAACACGCAGGTACCCCACCAAACCCACCGGGCCTCACTACAACCCAGTGTACCAACAACCCCACTGTCATGAGGCCCTCCGCCTATTTTTTTTTTTGCTCTGGGCCATCTTTATTATATATCTTTAGACATTTTAGTGTCGTTCACAATGAAATTATTTGTTGTACAGTCCACGCAGATTTTGTAAATGGGAATCTGAAGTTTAACATCTAAACATTTACTTCAATGAACACAATACAATCTCAAGCTGTAAGAATAGAGGAGATGCACCTAACATGGGCATTTGAATAAAAGTAGAACTAAAAGCTTCTGTATGACATTGGAAACAAATATTTAATCCATTTAGGGCCATATCATACTTGCAGTTGCCCATAGCATTATAGTGCAGGCTCACCCTTGTTCCCATTCAACTGAATGCAAGCGGTTGGGAACCATAGTTGCGGTTGTGGTGAATTGCAGTGAGGTTCTCGAAAGTAATTTCTGGGTGCCCAGTTGCTTTTCCTTCTCTGGAGGAAGAACTGCACTTCAACCTCACACAACTTTATGGCAAAGCACTTGTCAAATGCTGTGGTTGATGGCATAGTAGTTAAAATGAAAATAACACCAACATTTTTACTTTACATAAAACGGTAAACAACTATTTCATATAAAATAAAAAAAAAAAGGTTGAAGCCCCTCCTCTTCTGTCTTTACTGCCGCGGCGGTAAAAACAGAATGAGATTGCATAGCCTCGTGGGATACCCATGTCATGCATCCCAGAAGGCTCCTGGCTGCTCGATCTTGGGCATGGGTACAAGGGGCTTTTTCCTGTATAGGGAAAAATGCCAATCTCCAGCAAGAGCAGGGAAATTGGTACGCTTTTTTTCTATTTAAAGCAGGCTGCATCACCCCATTTCACGCCTGCGCAGTGGCAATTTGAGTGATGTAGCCAGAAGAAAACAGAAGATGGCGGCACCTGGCACTTCCTCCATGCTGGTACAAAGTTGGATTACATGACGGCTCAGGACTCAAAGGAGGACAGTACCGGAGGATTCAGAGGCTCTGAGAAAGTAAAGGTAAGTATGATTTTTTTGGTTTACTTACGCTTTAAAGCAGGGGTGTCAAATCTGGCCTGCAACTTCCTTTTTTTTGGGCCCCCAAAAGAATCCTAAATATGAACTTCAGCTGGCCTGTCCCTGCATTGAAATAGTGCCGCTACTACAATTCCTGGCATCACTTGCGTCTTTAGACCAGCGGGCCTATGTATGCCTATGTATCCCTCTTTGTTTCCATATGAAAGGGTTTTATATCTAATGAAAAGGAAAAACTTCACCAACACCTCAAGTTTTTAATTTTGGCCCTCTGTGTATTTGAGTTTGACACCCCTGCTTTAAAGAGAGACAGGTGGGTGCAGTAGAATCCTCATAAAGTGAACCAAAACTCCCTTTACCTTCCCTGACTGAGCAAAAGCTGTACAAAATATTGATAATTTTCTGGCCAACATAAGACCATAAAACTAGAGCCTGTTAGATCAATGACCAATTGATTGGATTGTTTTATGTGAATTCCATTGAGTTTTAAATTCTCCTTTAAGCATAAACCCCCTGCAAAATAAATACAATCACAACAATAAATATGATATTCCATGGGCTAAATCCTTGCCGTAATATGTCAACGAAAATGTCAACGCTGACATCAACCTCTCCAGAAGAACCATCTAGCTCCGGTAGCAGGATATAAAAAAACATGTCAAGAAATGCTTTCATACGTGAGCCGTGATAATAATAAAAGGCAGAAGACTGCATTGCAACCAGATCTAAGGTGTCACAACACCACGTTCCCGAACTGTGACAACGGCTTGTCTGATCGTGACAAGCTATGTTCCTGAACAAGAGATCCAATGGTATCTACTACACCTCAAAGAATCTTCTCCAAGAATATTGCAGACACCACCAGGATCAGCTTGGCTAACATGGATGAGAGAATAGCTTTTGTAAAGAGTAAATATCTCACGCATGTCAGTAACTACACGCTGCCATACTCAACAATGTTCTGTGAACTTTAAAAAAAGATTATATGGTGAGGAAGCATGGAAAAATTCTGCTAACTAGCACTTTAATGGCATTCAAGCAAAAATGTACAGCCCACCCCTGGCCGGCTGGCCAAGCTGTGTGTGTTATGTTGGGATGGTGAATACACCAAACGTTCCCATTTAGGTTTGATGGCCGCACATCACAACAGGCCATCGTTTTTTTTTTTTTCTTGCATTGTATATCATCTGCTAACAGGCTAGCTGCTTTTTATTCTCAAAGGAATCTATTTAATGAGACAAAATGTGGAGTGAAACACATGGAAACCAGTAACAAATCATAAACTTGACCTGTTTTTATTCTGTACAAAAATAATTGCCCAGCCCCAGTTAACAAAAAATTAATTCATACTGCAATAATCACTTTGTCTCCAAGTCCATTCCATCACCAGGTGCTGGTCCACTTACCGGCTGAATGACAGCCAGGGTCACTCATTTCCTGTAATCTCAGGCTGTCATGGACACACCTACTTGTAAGTGATCAGCCTGGGGCCAAGGTACAAGAAAAGTAGTCTGTGTTAACAAATTTTATGTGCATTTTCTATGTGTTAAGGTGGTGCGTTAAAGCAACCCATTTGGCCACCCTTATGCACAAACTTTATACCTGACCAGTACATTGCCGTGTCATAAATAATTGGTATTGTAACACAACCTAGTGCACATGTTGCCATGTGTTGCAGTAATGCCAAGGTAAAATAGATGTTTTACTGCACATGACCACAGCATTTCAATTCCCTATCTAAGCAACAATTTTGATTGTTTTTAAGCTGTTGTTTTCTATTTGTTTTTGTTTTGTTTTACTCCTAAAACTCTGCATACATGATAAAGGGTTCCCAGAGCACCCAGGGTTAGATAAACAAACAGAACAGCAGACATGTTGTACTATAAGTAGTAATAGCTGCACATCATGTACTTGGGAGTGCAAAAATGTTTATTTTTAACTCACCAATATTATGATACAAAAACAGCTATTGTATTTTGTTGTTAAAATATTGTTTAAATAAAAACAAGAAAAGTAGAAAAAAACGATAGAACTGGCTTTGTCCCTACGTTAAGGCTTTGTTTTCTGATTTAAACTAAGTAACTACAATGGCTTTATTTTAATTGCGTTTAGACTGTTGTTTTATGTATGTTTTGTCACTCTCTTACTCCTAAAACACTGCATACATAAGAAAGGGTGCCCAGAGCACCCAGGGTTAGATAAACAAACAGAACAGCAGACATACTGTACTATAAGTAGTATTAGCTTCACATCACTTACTTGGCAGTGCAAAAATGTTTATTTTTAACTCATCAATAGTATACAAAAACATGTATTTTTGTGGTTAAAAACAATCTGCTTTTATCAGGAATAAAAAAAACAAGAAATGTAGAAAAAACAGATAGAACTGGCTTTGTCCCTACTTTAAGACTTTGTTTTCTGATTTAAACTTCATACTGAGCCATCAAATGGGGATAAATAATCTAACAAGGAGCCTGGAAAACATAAAAAGGAGCATAAAGCTCCATCTGTTGGCTCAAAAAGGCATTGCAGAAAACTAATATTTACCTAGAAATATTTTTAAACTTTTATTTTCTCTTACCCCTGATCATAATATTTGAAGGGGCTCCTTCAATTGTCACTGATTGAACTTCCATTTGATGATGCTTGCATAGTTCTGCAGCCAACACTACTTGGTAGAGCCAGTTGCATTACATTATCTATTTAGTTGTCCATAAGGGTGGTATTCTAGTCGACACTGAGCGTTCTTCCCACAGGACATCGATGTTAGGACATCAGCGTTAGAGGCTTTTACCCCAAATAATTGGTACCTGGAAGGGGTTTTCCACAACCCCCAATAAGTTGGTTTTAGTAGGGGTTCCCTAAGACGTAAAAATTATACTAGTGTTCCTCTTGGTAAAAGAAGTTGAGAAAGGTTGGTATGAAGAATTCTGCATTTTTTTGCTGACCACTAATACCTTTCCCAGTCTTCCCGATCCCATACATAAAATGACAACTACTTATCTCGGAATCAGATTTTTGTACATTTTGAGCTATTACATTTATCTATTCCCTATCATCTCATGCCTTTTAGTGGTGGTTCCATTATGCAAATGGGAGAAGAGACTCATTACAATTCTAGCAGTGTTAAAAGAAAGATAGTCCTTTCTCCAGCGCTTTGTGCAGACGATAGGAGGAAGTCATTACTCCGATCCCTTACTCTTTTTACTGCTAACAAACTGGAAAAAAATAATTATTAGCTGACTTAAAGACACTTGCACAGTTAAATGGGAAGGTAATGCATCTAAGTTAATGACTTGTGTTTTTTTCCTCCAACAAAGGACATGATAGACATAGCTCAACATTATATGGGAATTATTAAGAAAAACATTTAAGGCCCAGGATCTAGAAATAGAATATTAATATGGTCATTTGTATGTGTGGAATGGTGGCGGGCTAATGATGTGAAGAAAACAGATATTTTTTTTATTAAGGTTGAGTGTTTCTTTATTACAGAACACAACATATTAGGAAGCCAACATATGCCATGCATTTAGAAATATGTAAATAGTATATAGAATATGTAATGTCTCAGAGATGAATGACAAGGGGTAGTTTTACTTTAGCCTTTATGTTTTTTTTTTTTTATACAGGTAGTCCCCGGATTACAGACCAGATAGGAATTGTTGGTTTGTTCTTAAGTTGAATTTGTATGTAAGTCAGAACAGGTACATTATTTTAATAAATGCAATTAGGACAGATGTTTGTCTCAACATATTATTAGGCAACGTGGTATCAGTTACTGTATAAAATCCTCACTGTGAGTTAATCACAAACAAAAAAAAATAAAAATAAAAACTTTATGAAGCCTGGACATTAATTTAGTCCTGGAAGCAAGCTGTGCTTTGATTTGCAAAAAGAAACTGCAGAGTTTGTCTTGGTCATTAAATAGTTACAAGAGCTTGCAGAACAGCAAAGGATTTCTTCTGCAAGTCAAGAGAAGCACTCCCCATCAAGCTTCTGTCCTGCACACGAACAAGCAGGGAAGCCCCGTTTGTATCTAGGAGTCATCTGTATGTCAGATGTCCTTGTTTCGGGGACTACTGTATATTTTGCTTTTTTTACTATATGTTCTTTAATGCTGGTTCTTGTGTTTAACTATTGCATGTAGCAATAAAAAAAAAACTTTTTTGCCATGGTCATGGATTTCCAATCACTGTAAGTCCTAAAGACAAAAGTCATAGAAAGAAGAATCCAACAAAATAATCTGACAAAACAAAAACAGTAGCGTTACTTGCCTCACCTGTGACCCGATGCATATGAATTATATACTCTTTATATGAATCTGAACCCAAACTGTATCCAGGGCTTCAGACTTTCCCAGCCATTATAGCATGCCCACCCCATTATCTGTGCAGAAAGCCTTCAACTCTTCTCCATATTTAGCCTCCCAAACCCCATAACCCCCCGTGCAGTAAAGCCCTCACACCCAGGAGAAAAAAAGGTTAGCTGCAAGCATGCTCAACATCATGGTGAATGAGAGGACTGTGGTTATAGCTGGGTATGTCCTATGGGTCCCTAAAACAATGGATCCATTTAACAAATGCATTTGCTGGTTCTTGCACTATCACCTCTTTGGTGTGTAATTTCTTTCTATATGGCAATTACTTTTTAGCAGATTCAATGTCCCTATAATGCAAGAGAACTCATTTTGTAGACCAAAGTTCCATTCTACTGAGGGTTTTATCACAGAGCACATTTTTTATCAGCCTTTATTGACGTTTTAACATAAAGGAACCCTTGAAATGATGTTCTGGTCTTCAGGGACCCTTCTATAATTACTATATCCACAGCTCACAGTACATTAGCATAGTGGTCATTGGGAAGGATGTCACCCCTACACCCTATACATGTCACCCTTACAGACAAAAAAAACATTGGTGTCACTTAAACTAAATTGAGATGGACAAGTTGCTAATTGCTCAAGGAACCCCTAGCAAGCTCTGGAGGACCCTGGTTGAGAAACTTGTTTTTACAATGGTACTGTGAAAACGACGTGAAAGTAATTTTATTTGTTACTGTATTGCTTGTAATTCTATAGTTTCATAACTTTATGTATACATTTCACTTCAGTGGGTGAATTTCAGCTTTTGCAACTTCCCTTCTAGCTAAACCATGCCGAAATGAAAATGTAATCACCACACTGAACATTTGCTCTTTTATCTATCCATCTTGGATACGAATGAATGGTTGATGTCAGAAAAGCTTCACCTAATTCATTAGGCTAAGTGGATGCTACCTTGCGGAGTGATAATTCACTTTGCTAAGTGACCATCATAAACTCATTTAGTAAACCAACCACAATGGCTTTCATTGCTGTAGTATAAGCAGATCCATAGGCTTTCATTGGGAGTAAGGGGCACTAAAACACACTACATGCACTACTTAGAAAGCAGGAGAAACATTTCTCTGTATACTGTACAGTTATATACCTAAAACCGAGTATAAACCTAGGGCACAAAATGCAGCTGATAACATTTAAAACAGTAATTATATAGGGATTCTTTATACTTTACCAATTTCTATAAAACATGCGCTAAAGCAATCATTTGAACCGTCTTCTTGGTACGTTACTAGATTGCTTTCTAATGACCTATTAACATGAGCTATTAACATGAGGCTCCCATTGCAGCCACTTTTTCTTGCCACCATGTAATGATTTTACATGAATATATTTGCTGTTTTGCAAATTGGGTTTATGTTGCCACCTGAAGACCTTCTCCTCTTTTGTTTGTTGTTACTATCCTATATGATGTCAGCTCTTTCATTGTTTTTTGTTTTTTTCTTACCCTGTTATCATTCTATTATTTTCCTCCCAAAAAATGTAATTAAAAAACATGAATTAATAAAATTAATGTGAATTAACACAGCCATAATGTTTTAATTGTAAAACATATGTGGACACAGTGCCATCTAGTGTTGTGGCCCAAGTATAAATCCAAATTCATTTCCTAATGGCATTCCCAGATCAAAAAATCTCAACTTACACTCACGCATTTACAGGTATGTATTTACAAACTAAAAGAAAATAAGGATATAAAAATATTTAACACTCCATTAAAGGTTTAAACTGATATATATATATATATATATATATATATATATATTTATTTATATATCTTTAGAAGATTATAGGGTTTATCAAAAAAAACAGGAAGGATGCAAAAAGGGTTTTCTACAAGTTCCTAATATAGCAAGTTAAAAAAAAAACAAAGTCTGCCTTAGATGTGTTTAAGCAAGGGTTCTCTTTAAATTAAGTGTATTCCTGTTTAATAAGTAAACAGAGACAATCTTCCCTCGTTACAGTGGTAATGATCTGACAGGCTGGAAATGCATGCAGATTCACCCGAGTGTTTTGTCTCTCTTAGTGAAATAAAACATTAATCTGTTGATTGCATAAAGCTTTTAAGCAAACTCTGTGATGCCCCAATCCCAATTCTGTGTCACTGACTTTGAGGTTATTTTAGATGGAGGCTGGCTCCAGGGACACTGCAGTCCTCTTCCAGGAAGATCCTAGGTACATCAGAGGATGATAAAATGCGCCAAAACAGGCTAAACATTCCATTGAAACAAACTAAACACTCATTCCAAGAAGAGTGGAGGGAGCTACAACATGGGGGAGATAGTAATCCCTAATAATGGCTATGATTTTATGATCGTGATGTTCAACAAGCTCATATATATGTGAAGGGTTTATATCCAAAATTTGTTACTAGTTCTAGTTCCAATGTTAAAATAAATATATTCAGAAAAACTATAACCTAAATCTAAAATGCAATATGCATGTGTTTTGCTTTTCCCGGTTCTCCAGACCCACGCTTTCCCCCCCCCCCCGCTCCTCCTTTTCAATAAACTTCAATGTATTCCTCTCTCCCCCTTAGCTATGATGCAAAATGTGGTCTGACTCTTGCAGGAGGTATGCAAATATCAAAATACATTGATGGGTAAGCAGTCGTTCCAGGTATGCCCCAGGTAATGACAATATGTGAAATTGTGATTACAGAAGACCCTAGCTAATGGCCCCTTGTGAAAACCCACTGAAAGAGCTGCATTCTATTTATTAAAGGGGGAAGACCAGGGACAGTCTACATCAGACACTGGAACCCCATGATTCCACCAGAGGTTGCTCAATGTTCTGGGACAGTCAAGAGCAGCCATTGGAACCCCGTGATTCCACCAAAAGTTGCTCAAGGTTCTGGGACAATCTGGAGCAGCAATTAGAACCCCATGATTCCACCAGAGGTTGCTCAAAGTTTTGGGTCAGTCTAGAGCAGCTACTTTGGAACCCCATGATTCCACCAGGTTTTGCTCAAGGTTCTGGGACAATCAAGAGCAGCCATTGGAATTCTGTGATTCAACCCTACGTTGCTCAAGATTTTGGGCCAGTCTAGAGCAGCAACTGGAACCCCATGATTCCACCAGAAGTTGCTCAAAGTTCTGGTACAGTCTAGAGCAGCCATTGGGACCCCATAATTCCACCAGAGGTTGCTCTAGGTTCTGGGACAGCTGCGGTTGTCAACTGGCGGGTACTGGTGGTCCACAAGAAAATTTTGGTGGTCCGCGGCTCTGGTTGGTGCACCCCCAAACAAGTGGATTTACCAGCCAGAGCCATGGACCACGTCCCCAGTATGGTTCCCAGGCTTGGGGAAGTGGGCAAGCTGTGTATCTGGACACAACCCGCCCATTCTCCCATCACAGACTCAGATCTGCGATGGGAATGTGGGCAGGGTTTTGTCGTAATGACGTCACTCTGGGGGAGGTTTCTCCCCTTTCAGTGACACCCGGCTCCCTGCACATGCGCAGTTGGGAGCCGGTGATTTTGGTTACCACCACTGTAGGGGTATATTCTTTCCACTTTTCACCAATTTAGGAGGCTTTTTTTCCATTAACCCCTCCAAAAAATGTCTTTAGGACATCAGGGGGTCCCCGAGACCCAAGGGTTCCTCAGGGGGTCTTCATGCCCATACACTCATTTCTATTGGATTGCCCCAATGTTTAGGTCATTGGCCATTGGAAAGAATGTCATCCTTAGAGACAGCCAAAAAGAAAATTGGAGTCAATCGTAACTGACCTGAGAGGCACAAATTGCTCAAGGAACCCTCAGCAACTGGAGGAATCCTAGGGGTCCACAAAACTCTGGTTGAGAAACACTGCTTTAGCATATTTAATATGCCAGATTATAGTGGACTTTATGAACTGTCATTATTTGCCTCTTTGTCAACACAATAAAAATCTCTGAATACGTGAAAGGCATGTTAACATGGAAAATAATAATGAAACTTAAAAAATTAAATGTTAATGGTATTTACACATAATGTATATGTTTTCTTAATCTCTATGTGCCACCAGAGTTTATAGGGATGCAGTTTAAAACTTTTTTATAGGTATTTCCCTTTAAACATATTTCCTAAAACTGAACTAGTGATAAAGGTGCTGACACACCAGGCAGTTTATTTTTCATGAGCATTAAAACACAGTACTTACTATTATGCAAAAAAAGACTTCAGATCCGCTGTATTCCAGAGGCACAAATGAATACAGCTCTGTATTCATGAATAACTTCCAAAATGCATTTTTTTAATGCAAGCAGTGAAAATGCCTGAAATTGACTGCAAATTTGTCCGTTTTTTATTCCGGGTTCAACATTTTGAGTTCCCCAGACCCAGTCGTACACCTGTTGTAAGGATATACAACCAGCATATGAAAAGCAAACTGCCTTGGTGTCAGAGATGGAAATGGCTCAGTGATGGCATACACACAGTATTGTCAATGAGAATTCCTTTCGCTTTGGAGAGATTTCCTTTCACGTCCTGTTGTGTCTGCAGAACTGAAATGGAAGGTAATCTTCCCAGTGGGACCAAGATGGTAAATCATTCCCTAAGCAAACTGAAAAAATAGGTTTTGCTATATTCTATATTTTTTTAAAAAAATCTATGAATAAAAGAAAGCTTAATGACAATTAAAAAAATGCAGAATTGCATTTTCGGACATAAGATTATTGTTACTCTATTGTCTTATATTTGTTGGCACCTTGTGACTCCTGCAGACACTCTGGCCACTGCTCTTTGGAAGAAGAATGAATTGGCTAGATTAGATTATCCCAGTCTATTGCTTCTGTTCTCCAGAGATAAGAATGGTGCCAAAGGTGTCCGCTTAATACATAAACAGGAAAACATGGCCCATATGCTTTGTTTAATATGTGTCTGAGGTCTAGTACACAGGAGCAGATCTGCTGCCAATTTCACATTCACCCAACTGATCCATTGATTTTCCAATTGGTAATTGATCAGTTGAAAGTCCCAAAATACTGCACATCAATTTATGGTATTCTTTTCTTCTGATCATCGAAGATGATGGAATTCTTGTCGGATTTGATCAGTAGGTCATACACACCACATGACTTTTTAGTCAATGTTCACCAACATATTGCCAATGTAATTTCATATTCATTGAAAATGAATTCAGATTTGAAGTGAAAACCATCCCAAGTGTACTAGGTAAGAAGACCAAAGTGTTTTTTTAGCTTAGGTATTTGTGGGGGAAAAGTTAAACATTCACTTATATTTCTAGCCATACGTGAATCTGGTTTTTAATTTGAAATGGGTTTTTAATTTGATATAATAGTTAACCATCCACGGAAGTCAATTAATCGTAGTTCCAAACACTACAGTCCATGCACCTTTAATTCTCCACCACTGATTCTTTCTAATCAAACAAAAGGCAAATTGAACACTACATTTTCACTCAATCAATCTCTCAATTATGGGCTGAAAAATCCAATAAAAAAGATGCTTGTACAATCGACAGAATCATCTAACCTGACAATTCGAGGTTCTTATGATTCTACACTCAATATCAGTCACTTTTGGTCAATAAAATACTGAAATAAAGAACCTATATGTGGCTGATTCCAAGAAACAATCCATCTAAGAATCCTAGGGTATAGAAAAAACACAAACAAAGGCTTTAAATATGCCTTAAAGGACAATAGACAGTAAATTACAATTGGACGTGTACTTCGTGTAAATAATAATGAAGTTCTAATAAACTGGAAGAAAGTTGGGAGAGGATGACAAAATGAAAGAGGTCTAGTACTTAGGTCACTTGTCATCTGACTTCTGTTCCATATAAAGCAGAACTAAACCCTCTATAATCATCGGTGTCCAATCCCTTGCTGGGTACCACCATCTTCTTCTTTCTCCTCTTCCTGGAGATGATCTTCAGCCATCTCGATTGCCGGGCTGAGATGATGTAACTCCCACACGTCTGTTCATTCATTGCCAGCATGGGTGGGGGAAGTCAGGATTGCCAAGCTTTTACCAGATACCCGGAGCAATCGGGCAGGTAGGAGAGATTATTGGTTGAAAGACATCACCTGTCCATTTCATCTGCCTGATCATAGTGGAACTTGGACCAACTAGAACAGGGGTGTTAAACTCAAATACACAGAGGGCCAAAATAAAAACTTAGACCAGGTCACGGGCCAACCTTGAAATTTATTGAAAAAATTGAGAAAATGTTTCCTTCTCATTTGAAATAAGCAATTTTCATATAGAAACAAGGAGTTTTTGCTTCACATTCAATCTGGAACAAGCTTATAATAGAGAAAGAGGCATCATTTTTTTCTTCATTTTATTTAAGAAAAAATCCTATGCCTTTTTCTCTATTCGTAGCCCTCTGAGTTAAATTTCAATGGTAACCTTTTTGCACAGGCTAACAATAATATTAACAATATTCTTTTATGAAAATCCAACAATTCAAGTCCATGCCTTGGCGTAGCAAGGAAAAGTACAGCTGAGGGGGAGCGCTGGAAATCCTAGACGCGGCCAATGCAGAGCTAAATTTTATGAGTGGCCCGCCACTGAAACTCCCTCTTCACTGAAATAGCGTGGCTACTAAAATTCCCAGCATTACTTGCATCTATAAAACAGTTCAATGCAGGGCCAGGCATAGGCAGAGAGTCTGCTGTCCCATGGATGCGAATGATGCCGGGAAATGTAGTAGTGATGCTATTTCAATGTAGCGGAGTGCCAGCTGCAATTCATATTTAGGATTCTTTTGGGGGGGGGGGCAAAAAAAAGGACATTGGGGGCCAGAGTTTGACACCCCTGAACTAGAAGATGACCATACAGAAGCAACTGAATTTTGGGTCCTTGATCAGACATAGACAGATCTGACAAACTGGTAAATATTGATGTAAAGTTTAAGTCATGTCATGTGTATAAATGAGCAAACAAATCAGAATGGGAGCTCTAATCTATACATTGCATTCCCACCCCATAACTGGAGGAGCAGAATATCATATGTGAAACTTTTTAAGCCTACTAATTGATCAATGACAATGCAGAAATTCAATAAACCAGTCGGTCTAGTAAAAAATTGGTGGCTCTTTTCAGCTAAATGGTAGGTATGGTGCAGTCCAAATGAGAAGATGTGATTGCAAATAATATCCAGTAGCAGAAGAAGAATTCTTCAAATCAGAGCTAAAGTAACCATACAAATTACTTTGAACTCAAGGAAACAGGAAAAACCAAGAGCATCATCAAGTCATTGGGTAAATCCATGGAGGTTTCATGAAATTGGAATTGTAGGATTAGAATTATTGTATTTTATTCTTATTGATGAAAAATAGAGGACAAATAATCTCTACAGAAGGACACAACCAAGGAAGACCATGGCATTCCTTCTCACACTCATTAGTATTCTTGAGATCCTAGATATTTGAGATATTCCAGACATTTTCTAAACAAATCAGAATACACACCTGTCATTTCTCAGAAGCCAGTGTTCTGATAAGACGGACCGCAGATTGAAAAACACATCAAACTTTGCAGTTTCCATGGAAGCATTAAAATGGCAGAAAAAAAGGATAACATAAACCTGTCTAATTAGATTAAAACTATGAGAAGCCAACATGAACGAAGGAAGATGACTGCTGTTCATCCTGGGGGATCGGGGAGGTGCAACACTGATTAATTCCATTTCCAGCAGGTAGCAGCAGGGGAAGACGGATCAGTAAACAGGAAGCAACGCCTTGTTATAATAGCGTGGAGGACGTGGCATGTGAAAGGTGTTTTGTGGGTGTCCTGAGAGTGTGTGATGAATGAAAGTGGTGGAGAAGGGCAGAAGTGAAAAGGCCATATCCAATATGACAGAACACTTTAATGCCCGATTAGACAGCAGAGGAGGATAAAAGAAGAGATTAGAAAACTTGCAATTACAGGGAAGACTGGAAATAGTGTTTTATAATGAAAAGATACTTTTGTTAAATGTTTAGTTAAATGCACCATGTTCCTACAAGACACATTTATATTTAAATGTGCCGGTAATTTATCCTAATATGTTTAATATAACCAGAAATCTCAGACCTTCCATCTCATCCTATCCTGGTAAGAGCTTTAATGAATTCATCAATGGTCTGTCAGATCTAATTTTCATCTGTTTAATTCTTAAAGCAAACCTCTATTGAAAGCTAAGGTGGGGTAAAGTTATAAAGGCATCAGGGTGGTGGCTAAGATCACTAAAGCAAACCTATTGCTAAAATTGAGGGTCCACTTACATTCTTAGGGCCACTTTCACCAACTCTTAAGACTATGTACACACGTGCAATAGTTGTGGTTGGATCTTTCACGATACTTTTCAATGACAAACGACTGCACGAGGGCTCACAAATGACTGCTCTATAGAGAGGGGAGGGGAAGAACAATGGAGTGGCACCCCCCTGTGCTCTCTCCCCTTCACTTCCATTATGTTAATTTGTCTTCCATTGCCCGTGGATCGACGTTCGGACGATGGACGACGAGCATTGTACACGCGAATCCTGAGCTGATTATCGGATGGGAACCATTGTGTGTACGTAGCCTTACTGAAGCAACGACAGATCATATTCAAAGGCTTGGGGCTTTTTTTTGTGTTTGGCCAGGCAATGTATTTACCTTAACATTGACTTTAACCCTAGGTGCATATGTGTGGATAGCATCATTGTAGCTCTAGAAAGATTAATGTGAAAGGCAGAGCAGCTGAAACTCTTGCAATGGACTAGAATGTCTTCTTATTTTGTCTGCACTGCATTTTTACAAGATTCTTACCAGAATTAAAAACAGACCTCAAGCCCATGAAGAAGTCTGGGGTAAGGTGTGGTGTTTTTTTTAATATTTTTTGATAAGGACTAAAAATGAGAAAATCTCTATTTTAGAAATATTCTTTTGTATTGAGACTTAATATTTTACCCACTCAGCAGGTGGCGCTGTGGTCTCCTTTTCACATGTTTATAGACTCTCCTAGTCCCTTTGATGTTTTAAAAGCTGAAAATCTCAACTCAAATAATAAACAATCTATAGAATAAGTCAAAGCAGTAATGCTATGCTATGCTATGCTATGATTCTTATAAAACAGTTTAAAAATTTCAAAAATCAGCTGATCTTATATAGAGACACCTTGTCATGAATAGTGGAACAGATTCATACATTTTTGAGGTGTCTTAAAGCCTTATATCGTCTACTCATACATAAATAAAGATATTTTCTTGGTTGCCTGCAGACTCCAGCACTGCCAGTCTGGCCCCATCTTAGGATTCACCATCACCAGTAGTAAATGATGTCTTTAACATGTGCACTATATTATCCCATCATCCCTGAAGAAGCAGATTCTGCAAAATGTGTTAAATGGTAATTGAGACTGGATGTACATCACATGTGTTATAAATAGCATAATGCTTTTTTATTGACTAAATAAAAATGTGATATGCAACTTGATCTGAGATCCTTTAAAATCCATTTAATTGTGTTAGAATGTTAGAATAAGCTTTGGATGTTGTATCAGATCCTGTCGCTTGTGAATAATAAAAAGAAATGTATAAACTTGAAAAAAAAAGTAAAACTGACCTCCAAACCTTTACAGTTTTCTCAATATATACATACAGTAGTTTGTTATAAAAGTTCCTTGAGTTCACAAACCCCAAAGGATTATTGCAGCTTGCAGGTAAACATTTATTTTTGTTACAGCCACAACTAAAAGCTTTAAATAGAATTGAACAGCTCAGGTTAGGCGCCTACATGAGATCTTTGAGGAGCCGGGGACATACATCAACATGGCCAAGGTCACAAGAACTAGACTCATCTTCTGCAATCTCTTTCCAAGGATGCTAAGGTACAGGAGACCAAAACATTAGGCTGCATTTAGACATTCCCACTAGGCATGTATGCTTGTTTCTGGACACAGGGGCAAACTTATATTGTGGTACAACGTGTATTGATCATGTAGACATCCCTTCTCTCCAAAGGTTTGGACACTTTTTAGATTAAAGTATGTAGAAAAATGACAAGACCCTGCCATGACCATAAAAAAAGATCACTCTGAAAATTACTGAATAAATGTGGTTGAACTAATGCACAAATACCCAGAAAAAGAACAACTGATGAGTAGGGAAGACATAGGGACTTGGATATGAAAGGAGAACAGTCCCTTCAAATCAAAGACATTTGGGGGATATGAAGGTGGAACACACAAAGACCCATAGCAAGCACCCCTAAATCATTTTTTTACTGATCTGTAAGGGTGACATTCTTCCCAATGGTCAACAATTTAAGAGACATTCTTCCCACTGATCACCACACTATTGTACTGCAAGTTGTGGATTTAATAAATTATAGCAAGGGTTCCCTGAAGACCTGAAAGGGTCCCCCTTTGGTTTGCACTTTCCTTTGACCTACTTTAGTTAGCAGTTGGCCTCATTTGATTTGCATTTGACCTTATAAAGTATATTTGTTGGTTCAGACTGCTTTTGTATTCCCAACTTGCATTGGGAGGAAAGCAGTTCTAATGCAAATACCACCCCACTGACACAGACCCCTATACAGAATAAAATGAGATTCTGAGCATTACCTGTAAACAGTTTAGAAGAATGTTCACTCTGCAATAATAATAAATAACGATGGGACCAAACTTTATTCTAAAGACTTTCACTGGTTATCAGAGAGAGTTGGCAGCTGAGACTTACATTCAGCTCTCTTAGGCTACGTACACATGTGCAATTATAGGTTGGAAAGGATCTTTCACAATCCTTTCCAACGACTAAGCACTGCATGATGCATGAACAAGTGCTGTACATACAGCACTGTTCTTCTCTATGCATAGGGGAGGGGGAGAACGACAGAGTGGCACCCCGCTGCTGCACGCTCTCCCCCTTTCCATGCATTAGAATCGTTCGTTGTCCATCGTCCGTGGTTCCGCCAGGACGGTCAATCAGGCTATGGACGAAGAACGCTGTACACAGGTCAGATTCTCGTCGGATATCGGCCCAAGCCGATTATCGGACGAGAACCATTGGACGTGTGTACGTAGCTTTTCTAACAACAGACAATAAACACAACGAATAGTAATTATAGTAAGATGGAAGCCAGCCTACAATCCTACAACTCACTATTTATATATATATATATATATATATATATATATATATATATACTCCATTGTTTTCTATTTTTCTTTTTACTGAATACATTCAGGGTTCATCAGATGTCGGTTCTTTAGCTCAGCAATCTACAAAACTTGGATATATATATATATATATATATATATATATATATATCAAAATACTGTATATACATATATTATTTATATGTATTGGATACATTAATTTGCAAGAATATTATCACCACCTTCTGCTCTGCTACCTCCTATTTTCTTTGGTTAAATGCCATGTTTTGGTGGTATTCTTTTATTAGTTTTGCTTATTTAGGGTTTATTCACACTTTAACACTGCTTTGTTTTGCATTAACAGACACATATTAAATTGTGTGCATAACATTAAAGCTCATTGCACAATTGCCTTCTCTGTTTACCTCAATGTATTTCAACAATACAATGAAATTATAACGCTGTTTTTCTGAATTTCTAAACAATAAAAAACTGTTTGCTCAGTCAAATCCAGCACTGACCCGTAACAGAAGTATCAACCTAGAGTTGGGCGTTCCTTTAAATATTCTGCAATATGCACTATGTATGTGTTACAAACTCATTATATGTGTGAGGAACACGTCGATGACTCATATCGTTCACATTGGGTGTTTTTCTTACTGTGCAGATTGTTAGGATGTAACAAGATTTAGTAAGAAGAAGTAGAAGGGGATTAATTAATACAGAGAAGACAGAAGGGGGTCTTTGGTAACGACAGACAAATCTAATATATTACAGAAGTTACTGGTAACCTGTTAGAGTAGCCATGAACATAATCTTGGCTAATGATGGGCTCCATTGGAGAACAGATGGCCATAACTGGATAAGGACTGGACCATGCAGGCTAACTGGGACATAATTTTTTAAAGTTGTTGGTAAAACCTCTGTGCCATCTATTTCTTCTCTATAAAAAAGTCATGTAATGTGCATTTCATCAAGAGTCAATGAAGGAAAAGCTAATATCAACTTACGACCTGACATTCTCATATAATATCATAGCTGGGAAATCTCGGGATGTCACCTAGAGATTCAAATTGCTTGCCATGTCCCAGGGCTGTGGGAAGCTTCCTCCATTTCACTTAGACTGACAGGTATAGTCACAGCAGCATTACTACTTCTGTCATCTTGGAAGTGGGGGCAGCAGGTAGGGACTGAGGTAGAGGAAATTTTGGGGAGGATTCCAATATATTCCATTAAACATTTGAGTGGCAACTATTCTGGTAAGATTGGCACCATGTTCCTTCTGTTACATTATTCATTACCCTCTTTCAAAAATGATCCATGTGTTTCGGCATATAAGGACTACATAGGATTCGCTGTCATCTTTTCCAGTGATCCATCAGGTAAATTGTCACTTTCACTTGCATCAAAGCTATTATTTTGCATTGACTGCACATGTTACAAAGACCTTAAGACTGCATATGTATTGTCATGATATTCTGGACCTTATACCAGGTAAACTTCCTGTCTCCACATCCCCATGTTCAGCATTGTGAAGTCGAGTATCTGGGCCAAGCATAAAGAGAGCCAGGTGCAAATGTTGGGTTTGTGAAAACCAGCACGGGAGCCAGGTGCATGTAGAGCATCTGGGCTAGCCAGAAAGTGAGCCAAGTACAAACAGGGATTGAGATTCCACTTGTACCTGGCTCCCTTGCTGGCTAACCAGACCCTCCACTTGGAGCACCTAGGACCACCTATTCCTGGTCATACCAGACCTTTATTTTGCACCTGGTCTCTATGATGGCTTGCCTAGATTCAGCACTTATATCTGACTTCCTTGCTGCCTAGCCAGATGCAAGTGTCTGAGCTACAACAGTAGTGAGTGCAAGCATTAGGTTTGGGAGAACCAGTAGAGAAGCAAACGGAGCCTGACCATCCACTTGTCCATTGCTGGCTAGCCCAGACCCAACATTTGCACCGGGCTGCCTTTATGGCTAACCAGACCTTCCACTTACACCTGGCCCTAATGCTGGCCAACCAGACCCTTCACTTGCACCTGACATTCTTGCCGTCTATCCCAGATCCAGAGAGATCCAGGTGCAAAGGTGCGCCAGGTTGGCCAGCAAGGGTGAAAAGTGCAAGAGAAGGGTCTAGCTAGGCAACAAATGAGCATTGCATTAAAACATTGACTCCAAATTCAGATATTCCTCCTCTCCCCATTTTCTTGCCCCATACATAATTTGTCCTTCTCTGTGGTATGCTATATGGACAAACCAGACAATAACACCTCCCTGAGCTTCTTAGCCATCCCAAAACCATGAGCATTTCTATTGAGATACCTTCTTCCACTTTGCAGCTATAACAACTTCTACTCTGGAAAGGCATTCCTCAAAATATTTAGGTGTTTCTCCAGGGATTTGCATCCCTTTAGCCAAGTAGGGTGAGGAACACTAAAAGCTAAAGCTGAGGTCAGGGCTCTGTGCAAGTTTATTGAGTTCCTCCACATTAAAATGATCCAGTCTTCTCTTTATAAACTTGCTTTGTGCATGGGGCAGGGTCATGCATTCTGGAAGAGCAAAGGATCTTTCCCAAACTGTGTTTAAAAAGCTGAAAGTGCACCATTGTCTAAAATATATTTGATAAGCTTTAGCATTGACAATAGTTCTCTTCATTGAAAACACCTGGACGCAACAATTTGATGGAGTTTCCACATACCTCATAAAGTAAGCATATTGGGTTTCCACAAACACTTGTCAATGTAGTATAATTCTAAAAGGCCTTTAGCCGTCCCTGGAGCCACCAACTGCAAAGACAGCATCCCTACTTCAGGCTCACTGAGATAAACAGGTATGTGCAGACATGTAGCACTAATATTAAGTTAATAATTCATTAAAATAATAATAAGCCTCAAGCAGACTGTTGATCAGTTGCTATTGCCTACAGCTCTCCAAACCTTGTTTTCTGCCTTATTAAACAAAGAACCATAATTGCTTTGTGACATTGGAGGAAAGCCATTGAAGCGATACCCTTCCACTGCTTGACGCTAGTTGCTGCAGACATCTTCCGCCAATATAATGATTCTGTCCCGCTAATTAACGCTGCCAGGAATCCCTAGTGTAGAAGTGCAGAACACATCGCAAAAAGAAAAAAATCTATCTCGTAAAATCTCCTTATCTGTGCAGCCCCCCAAAAATGACAAATATGTCAATAGCAACAAGACTATGATCGCAGGAGCAGACAGCAATCATACCACAGTCCTAATCAGCGTACGGCCTGACTGCTGAGAAACATTCTTCTATTAAGCAAATATCAAATTAAACCCAGATGCCTGTCTCTTGTGGTAGCTGGAGAGAGGGGGTGATGTGAGCAGGCACATAGAGGATAATAAGACTTTTCATTTTTTTATGTATGGGAACAAAATCTTGATTTATGAAGATGCATGTAAAATGCTCCCAAAACAGAAAATAATTCTTTTTTCTGGCATAGGAAAATATTCAGGTTGAAAGGCAGACAGTGACAGAGAGACCTTAGACAGGGACGGCCTTTTTTTTATTCCAAAAAAGGGGGTAGGGACGCAAAGAATGTGCTATTTTTGGAGCTTGGTGTCTGGGGTCTGTAGCCATCGATCAGCAGTGACCAGATCATTAAACGTGATATCGTTTGTCAGGCTGAAATGGTGCTAGGCATGTGTTGGCAAAGCAGATGCCTCCTAGCAGTGGCATTTCATTTCAATTCTTTAATTAGATGTAAACCAGAATTGAATGACATTTCCTCTACAATACTGTGTGTCATAAACAAGTGACATTTTTTTTTCCATAAAATACTGTTTTCACCCTTTTTTATCCTTTCACGTCATGTCTACCTGTGCCTCAGTGATTTTTCAGGGTGGGTTTGAAGTTTCTATAATAAGGCGGTGTGACAGACAATGCTGGAGCACAATTAGAAAGGAACGAGGTGTTATCACCCTATAATAGGAAAGGCCTAATAAGACATTCATTGCTAGATCATGGGAGAATTATCAGTTTTTTTGTGTCTCGTAATTTTTCTGATGGTGACAATAACCAGCCATGCCAATGCATTAAAGTTTTTATAATAGGGCTGAATGAATAGACATTGCTTGAGCACAAATGAAAAGGAACAGGGTGTTATCACCGTATATTAGAAAGGGTCTAAACAAGGGCATTCATTGCTGGATCAACATCATCAGGTTTCATGTTAATGAAATCAACAATATTAAAAATACTAAAACATTACTTTTAGAATTATATTAATATAGTAAAGCATAAATGAGGTTTATTGACAGAACTTTTATACACTTTATTCTGCAGATCATATACATTTCCATATGATGATCTACTAAATCACTGAGCATGGTTTTCTGGTCAACTGACGTCATTTCAAACATATTATTCTTCATATCTGAAGTGGAACCTATAAGTTGAGTCACACGTCGGCTTCATTATACTCTTAATTAAAGTAAAACCCCAAGGGAATATATTGGGCAAAAGGTTTGGTAATTTATTTGGGAAAATACTAGTTTTGTAAATGTTTAAATCCCATTAATAGTTTTGATAAATAAGTATACAGGTCAAGAAAGCTGTAAGTCAACCATGTATTAGGTCAACCAACAGGGTTAGAATGCCAATCAGGCAATTAGCAAGCCCCAAGCTTATTGACACAGGTCCTTGGTGTTTCTGGGTACTTAAGCCAGAGACAGTCAACTGGTATTTCTTGAAGGGGGTTAATAATGGCAGTCTTAGTCCATTTCTTAGAACCAGTATTCAATAGGGCCATCCTCGGTCAGTCTGACTAGTGGTCGTCGGATAGGTAGGCTTCCGGTGCACCCCATACCAGCCAGAGCCATGGACCATGTTCCCCGTATAAATCGCATTCTCAGGGCGGTGGGAAGGTTGTGTCCCTCTCCTGCTCAGACCTGCGATGGCAGAGTGGGCAGGTTCTGGCATCATGACGTCACTTTGGGGGGACGTTTTTTCCCTTTTGAGTGACACACGGCTCCCCGCGTATGCATGGTTCGGAGTCTGTCCATTTAGTGGTCCTGTGAGCCCCAAACGGATGGGAACCACTGCTTTAGGGCATCCATCCCTGCCATAGGTATAGTTCCTGGATCTTCCCCCCGTGTCCTGCCTTTTCGGCATGAGCGAGACCACCTCATATTGGCTGCAGTAGGTTGACAATCCTAAATCTCAGCCCTGAATATTTTATCACCAAAGTCAACTAAAAAATAGGAATCAGATCATTTGACACTCAAAACTGATATACCAGTTTTGGAAGAATCGACCCCTCAAATGCAACCTGTAAAATCCAGTGCAGCCTTCCTCAATGTTGCGGGAACCCTTGAAAGAAATTTCAGGTCTTTTGGGAACCACTACTTTTATTATTATATCTGCAGCTTACAGTAAGCATGGTGGTCAGTGGGCAGATAACAGTGCTAGAAGGATAGACAGTGGAGGTATTAGCTCCTCTGCTGCTCCATCATTGTATAAACACGAAATGAGTGATGGAACTAGCTGTATCGCAAAGCTGAAATTTATGATAATCAGGTGGCCTAACCAGGATCATGTACATCTCTGTGCCTGAAGAACAGAACTACAAATAATTTGGCCCCTATATATACATTTACATTTGTATTTAGCTATGTGCAATTATATACAATTTTCCATTTGCAATCCTTTGCACTTCAGTCATACTGACAAGTAAACCTCTAAATTCTTTAGTTTATGTATAAAATATAAATGGAGGAGGACAGAGGTAAAAGAATTAAAATGTGACTCACTTCATGCACCAGCTGAGTGTTACCAAAAATGATCTTTGTCTTATATTATTTATAAGCTTTTTTTCAGTATATTTCTTAAGCCTATGCATTCAGGGACATACTATTTATATGCTAATTATATATTACATAGAGCAAGAAGTAATCTTTACTATTTGTTCTCAAATAATTAACCAGCTCATTGGGAAAGGGGTGGATCAACAGTGATCTTCCACGGTAATTATTGCAAATTACATAGCTACACATTTACATGCAGCGGGTCGAAGGCATGAGATCAGTGGCCTGTACACCTCCAGTCAATATCCCATCAGAATATACTACACGGAGCAATTAGCCTGGGAACATTGGTAGCTCCACTGAAAAGCTTGTAGACCAGTATTGGCCATGTGAAATATTCTGAAGTTGCTTGAACACCGGATGTAGTACTGATTTCATCAGAATATATGAAGCAAATGACAATTGTAGCTTCAATGAACAGTCAAAGCCTTGGTCTGTCCTTGCTGAAGTGGATGGATATTCAATATTCTGACAACTCCAGTCACCATTTCAACATATGGAGCGTCTAGGTTCATGAAAAGCTTATAGGTCTGTTGAGTGTGGTTTCTGGTGTGGTATTATTATTATTATATTTATTATTATTATTATAATTATTAATATTACCAGGATTTATAAAGTGCCAACATATTACACAGCACTGTACATTAAATAGGGGTTGTAAATGACAGACAGATACAGACAGCGACACTGGAAGAGGAGAGGACCCTGACATGAAGAGCTTACAATCTAGGAGGTGGAGAAAGTATCACACAATAGGGGGAGATATGGAATGGTGGGAAGTAGTGAGGGTTTTAAGAGACAGAAGACGGGTAGGCAAGTTTGAAAAGATTGGTTTTGAGTGCTCTTTTAAATGTGAAGAAATTGGGAGCAAGCTGAAAAGGACGAGGAAGACCATTCCAGAGAGTCGGGGCAGCTCTAGAAAAGTCTTGTTTCCGTGCGTGTGATGAGGTTATGAGTGAGGAAGTCATTATTAGGTCACCGGAGGAACGAAGAGAGCGGTTAGGGCAGTATTTTTTTACCAGGTCAGAAAGATAAGTGGGACAGGAACTGTGTAGAGATTTGAAGGCAAAGCACAGGAGCTTGAATTTGATTCTAAGGTGAAATGGAAGACAGTGAAGAGAACTACAAAGAGATGTAGCGGAAGAGGAGGAGTGGGAAGGATGGATGAGTCTGGCTGCAGCATTCTTATTAGATTGTAGAGGAGAGAGTTGGGTTAGTGGAATACCAGAGAGGAGAAGGTTACAGTAGTCCGGATGAGAGGTGATAAGAGCATGCACAAGGAGTTTGGTGGTCTCTGGGGACAGGTAGGGGCGGATTTTGGAGATGTTGCCCAGGTGAAAGTGACAGGACCTGGAAATGTTCTGTATATGGGGGGCAAATGAGAGGGCTGAGTCAAAGGTGACTTCAAGACAACGTGCCTGAGGGGAGGGCCGAATAACAGTGTTGTTAACAGTTGAAATTATGTCAGGGAGAGATTTGGAAGATTTTATCCATCTTCAGCAGCCTGTACACCTTCCGGCTAAATTGTATCAGAATATATAGAAAACTTAGGTTGGTTACAACGGTAGCTCAAGCAGAAAGTTCATGGGCCTTTTTATTAAGTTGATTGTTGGATCTCCAGTAGAGACCTAGATAGGCAATAAAACCATGATCCATACCACCAAAATGGACAACTCTAGAATGGGTTCATTTTATGCTCCATTTATTATTCACATTATTGCATTTATGACTATTGGCCCGTGCTGTTTTTTTTTTTTTTTTAATAGCAGTTGTTGCAGGTTTACTGTTGCATCACAAACAGAAATGCATGACATGATTTAAAAGAGAACATGAATGTGTTAATGTGCTGGCTTTTCATTGCAGGACACATTTCTGCTCTACACTTTGACCTGAGGTGTCCATGGTAATAAAAAACTGAACACACTGCAATTACATAGCAACGCAAATAAAAAAAAGCATTTATGTGCATTAAAAAGCACATGGTAGGAACACAAATAAAACTAACGTGAACAAGCCCTTAGGGTTACACACATTTAGGTTATATACCATCAAAGTAGTTGTGGTCACACGCAGCAATGACTGTAAAAGTCAAATTAGCTCTTAAAGCAGCATGGACGCGAATCGGCAATAGCTTGGATCAATCCCAGTTTTCCAGGAGGAGATGACCCAATATAATTCTATTAGGAATTTCCAAAACATGTAACATGCGAACTTGCAAAGCTGTTAGACTTTAAATGGAATTTTGTCTATATGTGTATCGCACAAGAACGCAAATGAATCAAATCCAAGAGAAGAGCTACAGCTTAAGGCTGCTCTCTTGAATACCAGTGAAACCAGTTCTTCCCAAGAAATGCTCCCAATGTATTATGTGTGCTTATGCAAACAACGCTAATTGCATACATTATAAATGAGTGGATGTGAATCCTAACTACAAGAGATTGCATGTATCCGACACAATTGTCATGTTTTGTTCATTGTTTTTATATAACATAATGTTTTCCAACTTTGATCTTTCTTTGCACCAAAGGATTGCTAATATCCATCAACTATGTCCATTGTCTACATGGATTCCCTCCAATGAATACTTCCTAAAAGTGACAACAGTGGACCATGACCATTGTCAGCACAGTCACTTGTAGTCTTCACTAGAGGGTGACAATAAAAGTTGCTATCCTAAAACAGGAGGTACATAAACTTTCAAGAGGATTGTAAACTCTTAAAATAGGATTAACGTTGACCTTCCACCATAATAAAAAGTTTTCCTTTGCTGTCAGGACTTCTTCCACCTCCCCAAGTCACCTACTATATATCGTAAAAAACATACCTGTGAGTTAGAACTTTACTTACTGACCCCTTCCGCTCATGGCACCTAGGTAAGGATTATGTCCGGTGGAATGCGGTGCAGGTGAACTTTCTTTGCAATCTCTCTTGCAATGGACTGGAGTATCTTCTTACAATCTTCATTAGAATCTTCATGCAATATTCCTGTGACTTAACCCGGGAGGGTGGTGACATTATGCCAAATAATGCATAAAGGGAGGTAAGGTCAGCATATTTCTAACTTTGCTCTTTACGAGAATGCTTTTACCTACATATAGTAGGTGATTTGGGAAGGAAGGTGATCTGACCAGTGTAAGACAACCTTCTATTTTGGTGGAAGGTCTGTTTGAACATATTAAAGCATAAATGCTATTTTAGTAACTGGGTTTAGATCAACCTTATTTTTTATGTTAGAGAACAAAAGCAACATTTTAGGCAACATGTCAAAACTTGGCCAATACTTTGGGAAAATACCCTTTCCTGTTCCAGCATGAAAACAAAACCAGCCCGATGAATATTTGGATTTGTGATTCTGGTATGAAGGATCTCCAGTGGCCTTCACAAAGCCACTAAAGACTCAATCCTACTGAGCAACTCTGGGATCAAAAAAAACTTTGAATGTAGTCTAATTTTGGCTATATTGCTGCTTATTCCCCAAGACACTTATACTATTAGATCTGTCGGGGTGATAGAGCATTTACGTCACCTAAACATTACAGTCAGCGTAGGCAAGGTATTTGTCAAGCCAGCTTGTGATGAATAATGGTTCATCAAGTACAGAATCTGCCATCCATTCTTCTCCCAGAACATACTCTCCGTCCCCATTCTTTGTGCCCTTATTTCCTGATGGAATATGATGCTAAGAAGACACTGTACCATTTCTGTACAGGACAAGTAGAGCAAAGATTTGATTCTGGAACAGGATATTCATATTTCTTTACAGTCTGGAAGTGCCAGGCTTGCCTTTTTTATTATTCCTTTTGAAACTATGAAATGAGGCAGAGATTAATGTTATGAAAAGGCAGAAGGTAGAATTAAAGAGCAGCCGTAGACTTACCAGTGTTGGTTCCAGGTCTAAGGCTACGTATATACGTGCAATGGTTCTCGTCGGATAATCGGCTCAGGCCAGATATCGGACGAGAATCTTGTGTGTGTACAGTGCTCGTCGTCCATCGTCCGAAAGACCATTCTGGCGGATTCATGGATAATGAAAAAAAAAATGACAAACAATCGTAATGTAAGTGTAGGGGAGAGTGCGCAGCGGGGTGCCGCTCCATCATTCTCCCCTCCACCTCTATAAAGCAGAATGGTGCTGTATGTACAGCGCTCATTCATGCATCGTTTATCATTGGAAAGGATTGTGAAAGATTCTTTCCAATGCCAATTACTGCACGTGTGTACTTAGCCTAAGGTCGTGGTTCTGGCTTTATCACCTAGTGTAATATTGTATTGATTTACTTGCTGCTTGCTTGTTCCAGGTCAACCTTTAAAAACCTAGTCAGCAATGACAACTGGTACTCATTTGGTACTTATTTGTCTGTCCTCACAGATTGTCTTTAAAACATGGTGGACCTAGACATGCACAATCTGATCACACTGAACTTGAGTGGCCTGCACAGGACCCTGGCTTAAACCCAACTTCACACATCTGAGATCAAATAAAACCTTGATCGTGGACTGGATCTTCTCGTCCAACTAAAGTGTCATCCACAATCTGATCTTACCCAGGTGTTGTGTCTTGGGCCAAAGTTCCTACCTTTGTTCATGAATGGTTGATACAAAGGTGTGTTTGGTGCATAAATCCTGGCACTAATGTGATCTGTAATGCAATTTACCGATTTACTGGCTTCTTTGGTCACTAGCTCTGGTTTGCCTTCTCCCTCTTCACCAACCATACTTTTGGTTTATCAGATTTACTAGCATGAGCTGGTAAGAAGCAGAAAACATCCAATGACCAGTGTTCATTATTCACATCACAAAGCACTCCACATTTCTGATCAGCAATCATCTTTCAGTTTTCTCTTTGGACTGAGATAACAAAACCTTCAATTGAATTGGTTTTACAAAGTAGTACACATCAATGTTGTTTGTGCAAACATAGAACAAATAGACAAAATGTCATGGGAAAACTTCTGACAAATTGGTCACATTGGCTGAAATGAATCACAGGCACTAAACTGGATCCTTAATAAAACATTCTATTTTACAGCCGGCACCTGTGGCAGCATTGCGTGATGTTGCTATGTATGGAAGGTATTGTTCCTAAATTGCCCTGTGGAAACAAGAGGATGTAGATGAAATCATAACAGAATATCATAGTTCCCCAATAGATAATTAATGAATAGCTCCCATAAACTAGCAAGCCAGTTCTTAGCAATATCCAGTACCAAACCATCTGGATCCGGTGATGATGTTGATTTGATAGCTTCCTTGTCTGACAATCAAGCCTCTGTTTTCAAGGCATGATCAGCTTTACATGTCCAATTTTCTCAGCTAGGTCACTAGATATTCTCTCTGTTCATTCATAAGAATAGGAGCTTTTGGCCAAGATCAATTTTGTGCCTGTAATGGAGCCATACAACCCGGTATAGTTTTTTTTTTTACAAAAGGAGGGGTAAAAGGTTGAAACCTGGAATTGATCCTCTTTTTTGTCTCAGTTCCTTTCATTACCAAGTTAATAAGAACATCCCTAAAAGCAACAAAGAGTGCAAAAACCCTTACAGAGGTTCCAAAACTTCCAAAAACTGGAATAAAAAGCTTTTCGATAAACTTTACAAGCCAGGTTTAAATGTGATTCATTGGAAACTTCCTATTGACACTTTGGAGTATCAAGCTTTCTGTATGGCAGAGACAGCAAGATGCTTATACTAGGAAAAGGAATTCCCACATCACCAACTACAGGGAGTTTGTGCACAAAAAGCTATTCCTCAGAGAAAAATGACATATAGGAGGCCATGCTCATTGTATTCTGAGACTTTCTCTTCAATTTATATTATATAGTAAATGTTTCATTAATAGCAGGGCTGCAAGCTCCATTTAGTTAATTCATAAAAATATTTGAATATGAACTTCCTTATCCAGCTACCAAGCTTGACAACTATGGCTAGTTTGTGTTATTTTGTTGTATTATATATAGATACAGTAAATGGCACATTGGCAGACTCGTGAGTGTTGAGTAGGCTACTCCCATGTCCCGGGAAGGCACACACCTGCTTTTTTTGTGTTTGCTTTTTTGGCATCATGTTTTAGAAACTTAAAACAGAACTTTGCTGTTAAAAGAAAAGAAAATTGTGAGCAGGTGGGTTGTTTATTTCAGATGGGACAGGTGAAGTCCCTTCTGAAATAAAACATACTTACCTGCCTGTTAGGAACTTTTACGATACATTCCCCTTTTTGGGGCATTGACACTTTAATCTGGTTCTCTTCTAGGTTCGGAATCTTTGCATATGTTGATTGGCCAGGCCAGAATGATGCAAATCTTATGCATAGGGAGTAAGTTTATGTTATTGCAGAAGGGACATCACCTATATTTTTATAGTACAGTTCTGCTTTAAGTTCCCAACAAGAGAATGATGATTAATCATCCAGCTGGTAGGGGAGCACCATATGTAAGTAAGTGTTTCACCTGCTGTGTCCTCCAAATCAAGTTCTTGCTAGCAATAGGATCACTAGTATGACATTAACCCAGTGTGGATTATTAGCTTGTATTGTTTAAATGTTTATATTTTGACCAAGGTTTCTATGTGCGCCCTCTTTACACCTGGCATTGTTCCAGCACTCAGATAACATGTCAAGCAAATATTGTTTATCCATGTTGGCAGAGTGCCATCATCATAAGTTTAAACACAAAGTGTAATTAAAAAAATCAGGATCATATTATAAAAAACTATGTTAAATCCACAATGGCTGAGACAGAGAGGACAAGAGTATGTTTTATCTGTCTGTTACCTCCTGGCAGTGTCCCAAGCCAGTGACACAAAATGGTAATCTGTGCTATTCCTCCATCAAAGCCCTTGCCGTGGGAGCATTGACATATGCTTTCTAATAAGGTTATCACTAGAAGCCTTCACTTTCCTTACACATTTCAGATCTGTGTCTTCACCTTTTATACTGTGAAGCTGATCTGACTGCAAGGTGTTAAAGTAAATTTAAAGGAAACTGTGGTAAAAGAATACAAAGGATGCCATGATGGACCTTTTTCTAAAAATGATTATGGCATTAAATCCAGAGGGTCAACATAATGTTCTGGCAACTTCTGAAGACTGGTAAAGTCTATCTGTTGCTCTCATGATGTTTTCTTTGAATGCAAAATATAGACTATGAATGCAAAACTTAATGAAGCATTAGAGAGGGTGGGTAAGGGTATAAAGTTAACTAACTGACTTGTCAGTCATAATAAGGGCTTTAAAGTTGCATCAAATTGACATCATCTTGATCATTATGGTTCTGCTGTCATCAGAGATGACAGGTGTGTTTGACCTGCAGGTAACAACCTTTAGCCTTGTATTTGACTTGCTTGGAGTAAAAAACCTCACATTTTGCATTACAATGGACTCGTATGGGAATGCAAAACACGTGTGAACAAAATTTATTCTACAAAACCCCTAAGGTCTTCTAAAAAGGTTCTGTGGATCTGGGTCAGGTGCTGTAGGAGCTATGGACTAGGGTTCTGACCAACTAAAAAACTTTGGCTTCCACAGCGCAGGGTTAGTGGGTCCAAGCAAGCAATCTCCAGAGGACAGCAGGTTAATAGACACAACTGGAAGTTTTGGAAAGCAGCCCCACCTGGGGCTCTTTAGGTGAATGAAGAATGAATTCACTGTTTAATGGAAAGGTGAGTATTAAGACCTGCGACAAAGGGCTTTCGACTTTTGTTCCTGGCTTGCATTTGACCTGCTTCCAGTTGGTTTTCAATTCCTATGGACTTGTACTGCAAAACCTGATTTAAGCAACCAAAAGCCCATCAACATCGGCCTTAAAGCAAACCTAAACTCCAGGAATAAAAAATTGTGGCCAAATAGGTCCTTTATTACAAAAGTGACAGATGATATCCCTTCTGAAATAAAATAACCTTACCTGTCTCCTCACAATTTTTTTTAAATACACTAACTTGTCCCCATTCCATCTCGAATGCTACCATCTTCATTCTTTTCCTGTACGTGGTTTCGACCTTCAGCAATCTTGATTGGCCGGGCTAAAATGACATATTTCCGGCACAGGTGCGCAAGATTCATTAAATCCTGGGAGCCGCCAGTCGGATATCTCAGCATGCCATCCCTACGCCAAGCTACGCATGATTTTTTTTGAAGGTTCCCCATGATTATTTTTACTTATGGCAACACATTGCTTTAAGTCATTTGTTTGAATACAAGTTATCTTTATCTACAAAACAAGAATTCCCTGGTGTCAAAGTCTTCTCTTCTACAGACATAAATAATCCTGCAAAAGAGACCAGGCTGTGTCAAATGACAATGCACCCATGCTTGTAGAAAAGAAATATTTTCTTACATCTTCTGTCTATAATAAGCCATTATTGTAGAATCTTGCAATAATGGAGCCTTTGAAAAAGATGATTCATAACACAGAAAGCTGACAAGAATAAAACCTATTTCACAGATCTGTTTTTCTGTTGACTGTCTGGTGCAAGGATCATTTGCCATTATGGGAAGACCATACATTTCCCACAGAGCACCACCAAATGAAGCAAGAAGACCAATGCCAAGTCTGATCCCAACATCCAGTTGATGTATACAGACAATGATGAGATTTGATGAGAGCAAACATTTGGATTTTGGTAAATCTTGTATCTCTAAGGAACTCTATTGGTGTAATCATTGTTCTTGGTTCTCATGTCACTATGAGGGCTTCGCACTCCTAATTTTATGCATTTTATATTATGTAGAGAGTAACAGGAAGAGATGGGACACACTAAGGTAACACTCAGAATTCCCAGATGGACCAGAAAGCATGGACAGACTCAATCCACCAGTAGCTACTAATAGCTTTCTTTTTTTTTATAACAGTTTTTATTTTTGAAAGCATTTTTAACAACAAAAACAATACAGTAACAAATCAATACTAATAGCTTTCTAATACAGCCTTTCTCAACTTTTATACCCATAAGGAACCCTAGAAATAATTTTCAGATCTTGAGGAACCCCTTCTAAAACCAATCAGTGGTAAAAAAGCCTCTTAAATTGGTAATCTCTGGAAAGAATGACTCCCTTATAGTGGTGGCTGGACAACTAAAGAAATCTAAAAACATTATTAGAGTCATGCAGCTGGCTTTACCAATTGGTGTTGGCCATAGAGCTATGTAGACATCATGAAATATGAGGTCATTCAGCCACAGTTCAAGGAACCCCCAGCAACCTCTGAAAGAGGCACCCCAAATCATAACACCAATCTCCCAGAGGCACCCCAGATCATACCACCACCCACAAAGGTACCGCAGATCATAACATTGCCCCCACAGGCACCCCAGATCATAACACTGCCCCCACAGGTACCCCAGATCATAATACTGCCCCCACAGCCCCCCTGATCATTACACTGCCCCTTCAGGCATCCCTGTTCATAACACCGACCCTACAGGCACCCCGATCATAACACTGACTCCACAAGCTACCCTAGATCGCAACACTGCCCCTATAGGCACCCCAAATCATAACACCAATCTCCCAGAGGCACCCCAGATCATAACACCACCCACATAGGTACCCCAGATTATAACATTGCCCCTATAGGCACCCTAGATCATAACACTGCCCCCACAGGCACCCCAGATCATAATACTGCCCCCACACCCCCCCAAATCATGATGATGCCCCCACACCCCCCCAAATCATAACACTGCCCCCACAGGCTTCTTAGATCATAAATATTCCAGCACAGGCACCAAAGATTATAACACTGCCCGATTGGGCACCCCAGATCATAAGACTGCCTCCATAAGCAACCTTAGATCATAACACTGCCCCTACATGCCCCCTAAATCATAACACTGACCCCCCACAGGCACCCCAGATCATACAACTGCCCCCATAGGTACCCCAGATCATAACATTGCCCCCCACAGGCACCCCAGATCATATTACTGCCCCTACAAACCACCCAAATCATAACATTGCCCCTTCAGGCACCTCAGATCATTAGTATTCCACCACAGGCACCCCAGATCATAACAATGCCCCCACAAGAACCCCTAGATCATAACACTGCCCCTACATGCCCCCTAAATCATAACACCAACCCCCCACAGGCACCCCAGATCATAACACTGTCCCAATAGGTACCTAGATCATAACATTGCCCCCACAAGCACCCCAGATCATAACACTGCCTCCACAGGTACCCCAGATTTTACCATTGTCCCTACAGGCACCCCAGATCATTACACTGCCTCCACTGGCTTGGGGACGTTTTTGGCCAGACAGTATATATCTCTTCTGAATAGACAGACCCTTTAAAGGTAATTGTACATTGGACAGGTTAACCCAACACTGGCATTAATATTATATTGAACACATCACAAATATTATATTTGCTTGGAGTTCTCATTTAAATTCCTCACAAGAACTGAAAGCCCTGAACGTGCCTGTGACTCATACTTGCTTCCTCCCACCTGTCATATTAACTTGGGTGTGAGAGAAACTTTAACCATGGGAAAATGAGCGTTACTTCTAAATGTTTGTGTGGGGAATAAAAGGAGACTTTCATGGGAAAATCAAGAAACATAAAAATATATTGGAAAGAAAACAGGCAGAGAAATCACAAGGACTTGTTCAGGAAAACTATTAAATTCAGGCTTCTGAAGTGTCTAAGATAGGATATAGTTATACTACAGTATGCTGGAGGATTACAATCTCCTTACAGCACTTCTTCAACGTATTTGTTTTATTATTACAAAGTGCCATAAAGCTCTTTCAATGGATTTGTAGTTTTCAGTCAATTCAGCCCTAAAAGTTGCCCAGATTGGTGACCTGATTTATCTTCACCATATTTAAGCAATAGAACTTGGTCACCGCCCTGCCCCTAGCTTGTGATTGGTCAGGAGACACAAACCGATGAGCCAATTACTGAGCATGGGGGCATGTCCCTTCCGAATATAAATTCTGATTGGCACACAGTACAGACATACCACCCTCACCCCTAGGCCAGTCTGCCCATTCCATAATATTCTTGTCACCCGATGGGCGTTGTTCTTTCATTGCAGAGACCCCATTCATTCCTATTGGAAAAGCTGGAGGCCATCATGAGTAAAGGTCCCTTAGGGATGAATGAAGCCACAATGCACATGCACAGGATGAAGAACACCCAACAGAAAGAAAGTTTGTGCACAGCAGAGATTGCCAAAATCAGGATGAATGACTGTACTATGCCTGAGATCTCACACAGCAGATATAAACCAGAAGGCAAAGAAATCTCACAATGCAGAGGGGGGCAAAGGCTGCCATACCTGAGATCTCACGCTGCAGATATAGATTAGGGGCAGAGGCTGTAGTACGTGAGATCTCACACAGCAGATATAGAGTAGGGGACAGAGGCTGTAGTGCCTGAGATCTCACGCTGTAGATATAGATTAGGGGGCAGAAGCTGTAGTACCTGAGATCTCACACTGCAGATATAGATTGGGGGGCAGAGGCTGTAGTACCTGAGATCTCACACTGCAGATATAGATTAGGGGGCAGAGGCTGTAGTGCCTGAGATCTCACACTGTAGATATAGATTAGGGGGCAGAGGCTGTAGTACCTGAGATCTCACGCTGTAGATATAGATTAGGGGGCAGAGCTGTAGTACCTGAGATCTCACACTGCAGATATAGATTAGGGGGCAGAGGCTGTAGTACCTGAGATCTCACGCTGCAGATATAGATTTGGGGGCAGATGCTGCTGTGCCTGAGATTTCATACTCCAGGGCAGGGTTGCACATTGGAAATTGCTGAAATTGGGGCAAATACTGGGCCCGCTGGGCAATACTATGAGTATTGGTGAATTACTCTCAGTGCACCAATGGCACAGTTGTCCTTTAAGTTATTACAGTGGGAAGTACATGACAGTATTTTCCTTTTCATGACAGTATATGTGTATATTTTACATCTGTAACTTATTTGGAAAATACAACACTACTATACCAGGAAATTAAGGGAACACTGACTATACATCCAACATACTGAATGCCAATGCCACTCTTATACAAATATTTAACCATACGCCTCCACATAGTCGCAGCTTTGACATGAATTCCTTAATACGCCAGACATCTTCTTAATCCATAGAAACGTATTTCCTAATATTACTCCATTTAGAGCTAATTAGTCTGTATCCATCTGCTTGCCCCACATATTCTACAGCTAAACATGAATATCTTTATTTGCCTTTTTCATTTTTTAGGCACGTTTAGCCATTATATTATATATAAAACTTAGCGATCTTAGGTTGTTGCCTTGTTTGCTTTTGACTGGTATTTTGTTTTGCTTTTGACTGGTATTTATGTCTATGGGATCGGGAATGCAGTGTTTGATACATAAATGGTTTGTTATAGAGTAGCTTTTATGTTTTTTTTTTTTTAATTACTATTACTATTACTATTACGTACATGGCCATGCCATGGACGTAATATAGACCTGTTTTAAGATATTACCTTATAAGTATAAAGCATTAAAACCCACCACTGCCATTGTGGGCAGCGGATGCAGTGCCAGAGATCTAACACTGCGGATATACACTAGTAGGCAAAGGTTACAATGCTTGAGATCTCACATTGTATACATAGAACAGTAGGCAGAGGCTGTAGTGCCTGACATCCCACACTGCAAATAAAACTTAGTGACCAGAGGCTGCAGTGCCGGAGATCTAACACTGCGGATATAGACAAGTGGGCACAGGTTGCAATTCCTGGGATCTCACTCTACAGATATACCAGGTGGGCAGAGGCCACCATACCTGAGATCTCGCCAGTGAGCAAAGGTTGTTGTGTCTAAGATCTCACACTGCAAAAATAGACTAGCAGGCAGAGGCTGCAGTGCCAGAGATCTAACTTTACAGATACACAGCTATGAGGCTTTGTCCCTTTTCCCAATTTAATGGGAAAATGTTGCCCTGTAATAGGTTTTTTTACACACCAAGGCAAATCGTATTTTGACCTAATGGATGCATTATTGAATTTCACTAAGCCTAATCCTTGGCCCAAATTTTTCATTTGCCAGTCAGTCTAAGGTGGGAATGTCCATGCTATTTAGTAGCGGTGTCTGGATCCCAAAATTACAAATTGATTACTAAATCTTTTAGCAGTTACACCCTGCACATTCCTTATTGTGTATATGTTTTTTTGCCTGGGGTTCAGCTTTAAATTATTCAGTACATAAAATAACACTCAAAAGCTTTTTTATGAGCAGGATTAAGGACGGGTAATAAAGACAATTGTCAGGTTTTCAAATAGTCAAACAAATTTCTATTTCAATGGCTCGCCATCAAAGTAAATACAAATAGTGCTTTATAAAACACACCAAAAAACAAATGTGCAAAAACCCTTGTAAACCTTGACAGCATTGTCAACTCTCAATCATGGAGACACTATCTCCCTTCTCTACAATAGAGCTCATTAAAAAGTCATGAAGGTCATTTATTATTGAAGTCGTATAAGATAAATAACTGGGTAGCCAAATAAAGAAGGAAAATAACAATAAATGCTGAGGCTAAAGAAGCTGAAAATCACCTAAATGGCTAGGATAAAACTAATAAAAATGTTCATGAAAAGGCCATGTGTAAAGTGCTCATGGAAGCTGGAGGAGGCAGCAAGTGGCAGTTCTGCACACAGAGGTAGCCAAAAGGCAAAAATGGCTCCCTAGATGCTGGTTAGCCAATGTCGATCCTTGTTCAGCTTTAATTTTCTTTTACAGTAAGGATGTATTATTATTATTATTTTTTATTATTACACAGAATTTATATAGCGCCAACATATTACACAGCGCTGTACAAAGTTCATAGTCATGTGACTAGCTGTCCCTCAAACGGGCTCACAATCTAATGTCCCTGCCATGTCGTATGTTTTTAATAGAAGTTTTTTTTTATTTCAATTAAGGTCAATTTGTTTTTTTTTTGAGAGGGGGAAGCTAATTAACCTAACTGCATGTTTTTTTGACAAATTCAAATAAATGGATAAGCAAGTGGTTTTCTAACATTAAATGGTTAGGAACTATGAATGAACCACCAAGCTTTCTCATTATACATTAAATAAATAGGTGCAGTAAAAAATCTTTTTTGTAGGCATTTACAAGGCGCTGCAGTTGAATGGTGATTTTTGGGCATCACTGAGATGCCACGCCTTGGGATCGGTTAATCACATCTACAGACCTAAATGGGAACGCTTCCCAAATGCTGCGCTGATTATTTGGGAGTTCGGAAGGCATATAGAAGTATATACAGGGATGAAGAACAAACAAATAATGTTTTCACTTTTTGTTCCTGTGGAGGACTATTTCAACAGTATTTTATGCTGAAAAAACTATAGTGTGAGTATGATTCCATATCCAACCGTAATAAACTATATTTTTTTAAACAAAAAAACTTTTAAAACGTTTTAAACACCACTTATTAAACCATTTTTTGAAAACCTCATATTACTGGTAAAACCATAATTTATTTGACAATAAAATACACGAAATGTACAACATATTTTGTAAAACATTTAAATGAGTACATGAAACGCAATTTAACACGTTTCTCAAATTAGGCTTCCTCAGACAAATTGTAGGACATTAAAAAATATTGGGTATATCATGCAATTAAAAACCAATTCTGATGACCCCTTTAATTAACTCAGCATGGGTAGGATTTGGGATCAAAGTCACAGAATAATAAGCTACATAGAAACAACTTGAATCTCTTGTGGTCGGTGTATTGTAACGGGGAAAAAAATTTTAAGATATACTCCTTCAAAGTTTTTTTTTATTATCCTGTCATATATTTCAATTAGTCTTCAAGTCATTAATTCTTTCCATTCCTTTCTGTGTATGTCCGCTCCCTAATGCTGGCTAGCTGCAATTAGATGATATATCCAATATATTTTTATGTCCTACAATTTTCCTGAGGAAGCATAATCTTTGAAATGCATTAAAAAGCCACTGTAAATTAGCTTTAGGTCCATCACAGTATCATGAATGGATGCATCCTTTCACCTTGCTACAAAGTTACAATGTTGTAGGTCAGATCAATGGGTGAAAGAGGAGAAACTTGGCCAATGGTGTTTGGTTAGGTAGACCAGGTATTACTGGTAATCACCAAAGCATTTTTGGAGTTGAAAACAAAGCACTATAGCATTATGCAAGAAATAAATAAATATATATATATATATATATATATATCACCTTGGTGAACAGCAACAGCAAATATTCCTTTAGTAAATCAACCCTATTGCATCTGCCATTTTGGGGAGTTTGCTCCTAACCTATTTTGGCAGATTAACTAAATGTTCTTCACTTAGCAAAGTGAATAACCCCCCTGAAAGTGGTAATTCCATTAGCTTAGTGATTAGGTGATGCTCAGCTTTATTCAACCACCCAACTGTGGCTTTTTTTACGTTTTATTGCACATGATTGCGTATTGTTGGCAAAGTACATTTTCACCACGTTCTCTAACCTATGTGAATTATACCTTGCAGGATAATAATTCCCCTTGCTAAGTGAACAGTCTAATACTATTAATTAATCAATTTAATTGTGTTGTCAATGGGACGGTAAGTGAGTGGTAATGGAGCTGATTTACTAAAGGAAATGAATTTATTAAAAGGATAATGGCGTTGATATACTGTTCACTTGGACTGATGAATGTGGTGAAAGTTACCATTGCAAAGATTGCATGCTAGGAAATCTACAAAAGTTGACTTTTCCTTCCACATAATTGAATGGTTGAAATCAGCAGAGCACTAAGCTAAGTGAAATATCCCTTTCAACACACTATGATATGTGAACATCCAAAAGTATAATAGCAAATTACCCCACTGCATCCAACAAAAAGAAAGCCCGCACATGGAAGCACACAGACGTTAGGTGATCCAGCTGGACGGATCAGTAGGCACTGTTGGGGGTCAGCTGTATGGATGCATGGATTTCATTGATTTGGTGATCCAGCAGGACAGATCAATGAGCGCCATTGGGGGTTAGCTGTATGGAGGCTAGATTTTCATAAATATTGGATTTGGGTGGCAATAATCTAGCTTCTGTCTTTAGATTCCAAGGATGTTCAGCACGACACAGTCATGGGGTGTACGGCACAGCTGGAGAGCCAAACATGCCTGATCTATACGTTGCTGCTACACGTAGACAGTGCTGAGATCAAGGGAGAGGAAGCACGGGTAATTAAACAGCAGATACTGAACAGCAGAACATTAATTAAAGTATGTATGGATACATCCAATTTGCTTCGTGTGCTTTACTTGCATATTGCAAGTGGCAATTATTATTTCTTTATAGATCTCCAACATATTCTGCAGCGCTTCAAAGAGACCATCGGACCATTCCCATCAGTCCCGGCTGCTGTGGAGCATCTAATGACATGATAGGTTAAAAAAACAAATTTCAAAAAAATAGAAAAGTTCACTTATGTTGTCCTTCAAAAGGAATAAATGATTTTTTTAAACTTACCTAGTATAATTATCTGAAATCTGTTTTCAAGCTGTGCTGTGAGAGTTAAAGTTTAGCATTAAATGCTGTACATGTCACTGCAGAGAAGATTTTTTTATTTTATATTCTGTCTGATGTTTGTCAACTAACAGGAAGTGAAGAAAGTTTCTCTAAAGAGGAGACAGACCACAGCAAAATCTACAGAGGCGCCTCCCTTGCTATTTAATTCTTTTTTTTATTGTTGGCGTTTTCTCACTGAGGAATTCCCCTTCATATCCTGTTCTTTATGGCAAGAAGCAGCAGATTTCCCGCTTCCTGTTCCATCGATTGCAAAAATAAGGACAAATCACCCAAACCAGGACAAAGACATCCATAAGAAATTCTACCCTTCCCCAATAAATTCTAAAATGAAGAAAGTGTTTCGCTACAAAAGGGCTACAAATTTTTTTTTTTCTTCCCCAGCCCCTTGATAAAAAAAAAGTAGCTACTGTATACCCTGTCTGCAATACTAACCTCCTCTTTAGTGCTGTCCTGCACGGAATATCTTTGCCACTAGATGGCGCACCTCTTTTAGGATAAATGGCAAAAAGTGTTACCCAGAAATACTACTTCTGATTTAAATTGCCAAAAATAATGAGCTGAAATTTGGGATATATATATGCAAATATCAGGAGGTTAACAATGAAGCCACGATACATTTAGAACTAGAGATAAATGCATTCATTGAAAAAGATTATTCAAAATATCTGAAAGAATGATATACAACAACAGGAGTGACAGATCGTCGTACTGACTGCAGATAGGATTGTTCAAGGATCACATCTACTGGTCACCCATGCGCCATCGTCTAATGTCATCTATCTCCCCGACTATTGCATGCTAATTCCCCCTTCTCCTGGATTGTAAGTTCTTCGGGACAGGGTCCTCTCCTCCTGTGTCACTGTCTGTATTCGTCTTTTGCAACCCCTATTTATTGTACAGCGCTGCATATTATGTTGGCGCTATAAAAATCCTGTTTATTAATAATAATAATAATCTGAACCCATGAAAGAAGATGGCACCTAATCACCAGAATGAATCTGCCATGATAGATATTTGCTCGCGGTGGTGGGTCGTCATCTTTTGACATAGTTGAATGCTTTCTTAACAAATGATTATTTAACGATGTGTCAGTAATTTTCATTTAGAATGATGATTATTTAGTGCTTGTACATAGCTAAATAATAATATGGGAAAGTTAAAAGACCATGGGGGTCTAAGTAGGAGGGCACTTTTTAAAGGGGTAAAAGACACTTCCAATCCCCTAGAACAGAAGAGGCAAATACTCAACTTTTATATCTCCAACCTCCACTTTGTTCCAGCCTCTTCACCATTCTTGTTTGGGAAGTGTTAGATGCCCATGTCCTCCATTCTATGCTACGTTCTATATTCTGATCCCTACGTCATGGCTGAGATCTATAGAGATGTAGGAGGATGGGACATCTGCCCATGGTAGAGCTCTCAATCATCCGACACTCCCAGAAGTATTGAGTATAGCCCTGATTTATTAAAGCTACCCAAGGCTGGAGAGGATACACTTTCACCAGTAAACCTGGGTGATCCAGCAAACCAGGAATGGATTTCTTCAAAGTAATTTGCTATTTGTTAGCAAATGTTTTTGATCCTGGACCAGATCTATTCTAAGTTTGCTGGATCACCCAGCTTCACTGATGAAAGTATCTTCTCCAGCCTTGGAGAACTTTAATAATGATGGAGGTTGCAACCCTAGAATGGAGGGGAGGTAGAAAGCACAAGCCCCAAGAGAAGTGGGTGGAAGAGTCCATTGGTTGCAGGGACCTTTAAGATCTGCAGCATTATTGGATATTAATGGCGATGATGGTCCATGCCTGGTATCATTGGTGGGCTGAAAAGTATAACAGACATCCAACCCAGGGCAAAAAAATGGTGACAATCAGCTTTTATTGCCCAGGATTTATCATGCACATTATAGCATAAAGCACATGGAAATAAATGAAAGCTGTAACACAAATATGAGAAAATTACAACTGATTGCCGTCAATGCCCCTTGCAGAGTATATTGTGGACAATGTAAATGTTATATAAGTCCACACGTCAATGAATGCATTGTGTGCCTGTGCAATGTAATGTAATTCCCTACCTGATCCATTCATGCTGCCTATAGCCCTCCCTTCCAGCTTTCCCACTCATTTTCAGTAATCTGGGCTTAATTTAATCACTGAAGTGAAAAAAACTTCCCTGACAGCCCAGATTACTGTAATTAGAAGAAATGTAGTAAAAAAAAAAAAACCTAAAACATACTTTTTTATCTGCGAAATCAGGTCATTCTAGACGGTAAATATACGATTGTTAAAGGGAAATGCGATAGGGGAAGCAATGGGGGTACAAACCAAGTACAGGATGACATTCAAAAATCCGTCCACCTCCGGACCTGACGAGTGCCGCATTTTCAAAAATTCCAGATTTTTTACGTTTATATATGCTGTATATATTTACCAGAAAATGATTACCTGTACAGTCCTTTAAATGGATGCCTAATCTGTAAAGGGACTATACAGCGGCAAATAAATTGGAGGGAAAGCACATGCAAGCAAGACCCAACAGCTGATTCTAGAGTACAGCGCCATCAAAACATAAACGGCGCCTCCAGAAAACATTGTAAATTATAAAATGCTCTCCGAAATCCATGCCGGAAATCTGAAGGAGCCGGATTATCGATGGCCGGATTTTTGAATGTCAATTTGTACAACCCCCTTGAACGCCTCGTCTATTTAAATAATGTTCAGGGGCCTATAGTGACCAGTCAGGTTTGGCCTAGAACCCCAATTAAATTGTTACAATCATACCAGTGGATCACCAATTCTATTCTTTTTTGGATCATTAGAATTTTTGGTGGGTTTCTATTGCTGTTTATGGACCTGTTGGGGAAACTTCTTGGTCCAGGAACAATGATGTTACCATGATAAGGCCAGAGGTAAAAATATGTAAATTTTTCTTTGTTTTTATAGTAGGGAGCAGTAGAAAACTTTTTGATTTCCCTGACCATGTTGGCACCAGGAAAGATGAGGCAAAATGTTTTAATAAAAAAAGTACACAAGATTTAACCTGGACAGCTGGTGAATGGCTCAAAGGTTTATGGCCAATACGGGGGAAAAAAACTGTTGTCTTTTTTTATTATTAGGTTCTGTTCTGGATTCCGGATTCCTGAGGTTTGAAGAGCATTGGAGGAGTGGGGATAGGAGGGGGGTAGTCTCCATCTTTAGCTATCATGCTCATTAATGGTCTCACAGCTAATTGTTTTATGCTATTGACTTGCCGTGAACTGTTTTGGTGAAGAAAAGTGCAGGACAAGCCTACTTGGGCTGTTCCTGGGTATCCCGGACTTGTGCATTGTTTACTGCCATTACCTTTTCAACCCCATACAAAATACTTATATATTCCTGTGTATTGTATTTATGCATATGTATTTCCAAAAAAAAAAATTCTGCACACCAGTATAGGTCATTATCACACAGCATTTACCGGTATATAGCGCTGACATATTACGCCGTGCTGTACAAGTCCATAGTCATGTCACTAGCTGTCCCCCAAAGGGGCTCACAATCTAATGTCCCTACCATAGTCATATGTATTTAATATCTAAGGTCAATTTTGGGGGAAGCCAATTAAGCTAACTGCATGTTTTAGGAATGCGGGAGGAAACCCAGGGAGAACCTACAAACTGCATGCAGATAGTGTCCTGGCCAAGATTCAAAACTGGGACCTAGTTCTAACCTTTGAGCCTCCATGTTTCCTATTTTTACTAAAGCTTCATATGGAGCAACAAAGGGGGCCTTGGAACAACCATTTTGGTCATCCTTGCACATTCTAGGGCAGCACGATGGCTCAGAGGTAGCACTCTTGCCCCTGCAACTCTAGCTTCCAGGTTTGAATCTCGGCTGGGACACTATCTACATGGAGTTTGCAGGTTCTCCCCGTGTCTGCGTGGGTTTCCTCCCAAAAACATGCAGTGAGGTTTACTGGCTTTCCTCTAAAATTGGCCTTAGACTGTGTATATATGACTATAGTAGGGATATTAGATTGTGAGCCCCTTTGAGGGACAGCTAGTGACATGACTATGGACTTTGTACAGTGCTGTGTAATATGATGGTGCTATATAAATACTGTGTAATAATATTAATTCTCAGGTTCCCAAGCTGACAGATACCTAAACTTGTCATGCCATTCCATTATATCCCTAGAGTACTCCCTTCTTGTAGAATAGCAGAAACATATACCGATGTGCAGCATATATATCCTGAGAAATATGCCTGGTGGAGGATCCAGGTCTGACTACAGGGCATATTTAATTTTGCCTTACCAATATTAAAGTCAATACACAAATGACCAGAAACCTTTCCCCATAAACGTATGAAGATTCCCCCATGGTGTATCTGGCCTGTCCAGGTGTAATGCGATTATTCTGTATTTTCTCAGACGCAGCCACATATAATGCAATTCCCCGACATCATCTCATACTTGTTCACTTGTAATGTAATTTCCCTGCTGTCTGTATTGAGTCTCTCCACAAATTAGACATTCTGCACTCACTCAAACACACTTCCAATCTCCATAGACATCCTACACTGCATATGGATGCCCTGTCATACCTGTTGATTAAAAAAAATGTTCCATTTATCATTCTCATCAAATTCAGGCTTGTTTAAGGGAAACCTGTCATGAAAGAAATATAGCTGGAAGGAAGGGGGGAGCCAAACCATCCAGAATTGGCCCCATAGTCCCCAAGAGGAAATTCACTCTCTCTACTTGTCCTGGTGATTATTGTCACTAGGATGGAATTGGGAAGGAAATGTTAAGTTGTCATCAGAAAAAGAATGGAGGGGAAATCAAACAATATGCAAATCTCGACTTTTCCTATATAGATTGGCCCCGGATCTTGTGTTTTTCTATTGGTTAATAAGGTGCCCATCGCTCAGTGGAAGACTTGATTGGCAGTTAGCAATCAATCATTAAAAAAAAACAGCTTGCACTATTTCAGGCCATATTTTATTCATGTGAACATCTACTAATTGAAGATTGCCCTAGGATAAAATATTCCCTAACACAACATTATGCCACATAGGACTTCATGGTGGGTCTAAACATATGGAGTTTGTTCCTTTTGCAGCATTCATTTCTTCTTTTTGCAGTGTAATCAGCATCTTTGCTGAATGATCATATACCAAATATCAAATCAGGTACAAGCCAACCAAAAATGCATTGCGTTCAATTAGCTGATCCATAGACCTAAAATGAGATCTGAAGATCAGCAAAGTCCAATCACTGTGCTATATTACTAACAATCAAATCTTGCTCCCCCGTGTACATATGTAATTACAATCTACATAATGAAGACGGTTCTGAAAACATGAACACGGATTCCTAACATTATATATGGTGAGCTGATCACATTTGTTATGTATATCTAAAAATGATATTCTCCCAATGAATAATGGCATTCGGTGTATGTGAGTTGGGAGGAGATTTTTTTGGCATTATTCTGCTTCTACGTGGGCAGATAACAGCGAGAGATGCAGTACCTGACAAATCTCCAAACATGTGTCAAACACGTATACACCATCATTTTTCACCCCCCTTATTTCTTTTTTTTACTTTGCTGGAGAAGAAACATTTGATATTTAAATAGCAGTTTGAATTAGCTAAATGTATCACAGTTGCATCAAAAAAAGATGCACATCAAAGAACTGCTTGAGTAGAAAAGTGATTCCTTCTAAAAGAATGCTGTATAGAAGGCTCTTTGCTGGAAGCAGTGGTCTCTCTGCAGAGGTCTACCATAAACCGTGCAGAGGTTAGAGCTGGAGCTCTCCAATCAAGGGGATTAGCTGGGTTTGACTCAGCAGATGACTTTTGAATAGAACATTGCCTCTATATCAATACCAAATGTCATTCTTTGCAGCCTTCTGTTAGCATACAGGCATTGCAACTGAGACTGTGACTTCTTCCTGCACTAATCAAACTGCAAACTTTTGCACACCTTTTTGCTTTATTTACCTGGAAATAAATTAAATGTTGCACTCGGCACTTAAGCTAACGAAATGACTACCAACCTGCAAAAAGTACTAATCCACAATAGCCATTCACATTTCAACACCCTCACTAAACCATATTGCAACATTTGTTACCCCCCTTGTACTGGATAAGCCAATACCATAGATCTTTGATCAATACCATAAATAGATAATTATCTGTGATTCCTTTCAGCAACCAATCAAGCTTCTAGATTCCTTTATTAAGCATCAAACACAATCCCTTTGTAAATTAACCCTTTCATGAGCTGTTTGCTTTATACTATATCTGCTGTGTCTATGCAAACCTGGAACTGAAAGGAAATCACAGTCAGGGATCCTTATGCAATGCAATGCGCAGGAAGATATAAGAATCAATCTGTTATCTATACCTCTCCTAGATTGTAAGCTCTTCGGGGCAGGGTCCTCTCCTCCTCCTGTGTCACCTAATTAATGTACAGCACTGTGTAATATGTTGGCGCTATATAAATCCTGTTTATTAATAATATTATACATGTGATCAGCCAAACATCAATTCTGATCATTTCACAGTGCAATGACTTGAACAAATTTATGTTATCGCTTATATAATCCAAAATTGATTTTTAATTTTTGGGCATCACCTATCACTATGTTCAGTTTTCCTTCTTTGTGAATCTATTGCAAAGTTTCTTACCTGGAGATCCTACCAGTGGCAACACTTCCTGCTGAGGGATGACAACGCTATGGGTATGGAATAAGTATTACTGGAAATGATTCAATAGAATGAATGAACGCTACAGACAGTGCTGTTCTGCTCTATGACGAGGAGGGAGGATGAGTGGAAGGCACCCGCTGTGTCCCACCCATTATCAATCTTTTGGACATGATGTTGGGTTTTCACAAATGTAGGTTACCAAAATCTGCTTCTGAACCATGCAAATGCCAGGAACTTACCATGCAATCTCCTTCATTAGGCAACCTATGTGATAGGCAACTCAACGGAAGGAGCCCACATGGGCAAACCAAGTAGAAACCATTGCAATAGATTCACAAACTGATGAGAAATAGATTAAGGTTTTCCATAGAAGCTCAGACAGGTTCTCTTCAGTAACATTTATCAGGTTCTATTGCTGTATTCTAAAGAAAGAATGAAGCAGATGATGTCTGGGAGATCCTGGAAGAGTCATATGTACCAAAACAGCACAATGACAAGCTTAAAGCTCTCGGAAATCAGTCACCGAACCAGTGACATCTTATTGGTGGATCTCCTTTTATGCTTTGAAAAAATAGATACAGGTTATTAATAAAAAGCCCCTAAAAGCATCCTACACTGTTAATCTCAGTGCTGATTGCACTGGATTTTCATGTCTAGTCTCAGGATTTAGGTGAAGTCACTCCACTCCACAGATATTCCTCTTCTGCTTACTTCCTATACAATTACACATGTCACATTACAAGGGTCGCCCTCTTTACTTTGCGATTTGCATGCCTGTGCGTCGTTCCCAGTGCTAAATATCGTCTTCTGAGCCTCTCTAATCATCCCAGCTCAGCTGTGGGGCATTTCTAATTTTAGCAAACATCTCCCCTGTGATCCATACCCCAAATATGAGCTTTTTCCCAGAATCTCCTGGAAGAGCATAGCTACAGCTGATGGAACTTCTCCATGTCTGCACACAGGGAATGGTACTATGGCATAGAACATGGGCACAGCTCTCACCATTGATGACCCTGGTAACCCCTCGGGGTGGGATGATGACCCTAAAAGGAGGAAGTCTATTATGTGAAACTTTTTAATACTGCAATATATTAACTTTGTAACCTTTGCAGTAGGAACATAATGAAGAATCGGTATCATCGGTCAGATACTAAATAGTATGCGCAGGGGGCACTATGTCCCAGTGCCATTGTATGTATATATATATATATATATATATATATATTATATATATATATATATATATATATATATATTGTGTACAGAGTAGTATCAAAACTTGGTCATCCTTTCTACTCCAGAGATCTATAATATCTCCACTCCAAATACACACACACACATATTTATATATATAAACATACATTTATCATTATACACCACAATATTCCACTTACTTATAGCAAAAGAGAAATTAAACACAATTCATATTTTTATATAAATATTGGTACTTGGTCATTTCAGTGCCCCCTGTCCACCCCCTGCATTATGAAAATGGTATATATAATTATTTGTATTTTGGGGGGTGGAGGGGGTATGTCATGCTGGATGATTTGAATAAACTAAATTACCAGATCCCCATTCCTCCTCTCTTCCCTAATGATAACGCCATAATAAAACCCTGCCATGCTGTAATTCTATGAATTTAATTCAATAATTTAGAAACTTTGTTAACCCCTCACTTACTCTCCATGATAATCAAACACTATGAATGCATTTTACTAATAAACATGTGAAGCTATTGCCCATTCCTGGTGATATTTAGGAGAATGAGCTGACATACAACACATTGGTATAGGAATTTAGCATTTATCCCTCTCACTCCCCTCCTGTGTATATTTTGCCATTGGGTTGGCACACTGAGCAGCTTCGATTGGTAGCCATGCAGGGTCAGCTATGCCCTCCTGTCTGACAGGGAGGTGGCACTACAAGTCTCAGCGTGTCACCTGTGTGCCCTTCTCCTTTATTTGCTTTTCCAGTTGTTATGACACTACAGGTCCCAATGTGCCCCTTGCTAGGCATTCTGGTTTTATTATGGCATGGTCCCAGTGTTTGTTACCACCAGTGCCAACAAGTTTGCCCTCTTTCAGGTGAGTACCCAGGTAGAAGCACTTACCTGTGTCCTCCATGAGGACAGCCCCTCCCTCGGAGTTCATGGTGCTCTTCTAGTTCAGTGGTGCCCACTCCTCACACTTCCAGTGCCCAGACATCCCACACTGCTGATCGGGAGAACTCCAGGCTCCCTCCCGCTCCCCCCGAGCTCCGCGCACTGACTGGCCCCCACCCCCGGCCGGCCGGGGCTAAGCATCTGTGACGTCACAGCCAGGCGGCCAATCGCTGCGCGGTACCCAGCTTCTGCTCCCACCTGGCTGCATCTGGCGGAGGGTGCGCCACCCTTTACATGCCGGACTGAGCAGGTGCCAGGCAGGGCATAGGAATGCCAGCTATGGCACAGCAAGGAGCAGGGGAAGCAAATCAATCCATACAATTATACAGAAGGGAACTATGTCTGCAAAAGTTCTCTGCCATGGCTGCCAAAAAAATCACCAACTTACACAAATGGCATATATTTCACCTGTATATCTATTATCTATCTATCTACCTATCCATCCATCCATCCACCTATCTATCTATCTATCTACTATCTATCTATCTATCTATCTATCTATCTATCTATCTATCTATCTATCCATCTACCTATCTACCTACCTACCTACCTATCTATCTATCTATCCATCCATCCATCCATCCATCCATCCATCCATCCATCCATCCATCTATCTATCTATATCTCTCTCTTTTTATACAGCAGTTTTTCTCAACTACGCTTCCTCCAGAGGCTCCCTGGACTTCCTTGAGCAATTTGTTCCCTTTCAGGTCAGTTTAAATGTCACCAATGATCTTTTTAGCTATCTGTAAGTTTGACATTCTTCCCATCAATATAAGAGGCATTCCTCATACTGACAGCCACACTAAGGTGCTGTGAGCTGTACACATATAACTATAGCAGGAGTTCCCTGAGGACCTGAAAAGTATTTCCCGTGTTAAAAAGAGAAAAGGGCGACTATTGTCTATCCATTGATGTATCTTTTTTATAGTTGTTGATCTGTCTCTATTATCTATCATATATTCTATATTTATCTGTATAACTTTCTATCCATCTGCCTTTCTATCTATTATCTATCCATTTGTAAATTTATCTATCTATCTATCTATCTATCTATCTCTCTATCTATCTATTATCTATCTATCTATC
>NC_092866.1:53337892-53347565 GCF_032062135.1 Pyxicephalus adspersus | reverse complement strand
TCTATCTATCTATCTATCTATCTATCTATCTATCTATCTATCTATCTATTATCTATCTATCTATCTATTATCCATCCATCTATCTATTTATCTATCTATCAATCAATCTATCTATCTATCTATCTATCTATCTATTCTATACATCCCTCTGTCTATCTATAGTCTATATTATGTCTGTCCTTCTTTTTATGTATTGATCTATATCTATTTACCTTAAATCTATTTATTCCTCTATCCTCTATTATCTGTCCTATATCTATCTATATTTTATCCATACACTAGCTTATAACCCGGCATTGCCCGGGTATTTATTTATTGCAATCCTATAATATACAGGAAAAGGAATCAAATAAAGCTATAGTGATTTTCTTGTCTATGGTGTTTCCTTTTTTTTTTTTTTTGCCTTTGATTGCACTCCGCCAATTGCCTTAGCTTTTCTAGAAAGCATTATTACAGGCCAAAAATTTGTAAAAGAGTCCAAAAAAAGTATGTAAAAATATAAGCAAAAGGCACACTGTCATTAAGCAATACTAACACACATACATACATACATACATAAATGCAAATATAGCTCTGATATATACCACAGGGATGTACAAAGATCAGCCGTGCACTGACATGAGTCTGAGTTGTATGTCTAGCAAGTTTGGTTTAAATGTCTCGGTGCATTTCCTAGTGATGACATACATACATACAATTTTATATATATTTCTGACATATACCATAGTGCTGTACAATTAAACACTGAGCTAGACCCATCAGTCCCTGTACAAAGGAGCTGACACTGTCCTCCCACAGTCACACACTATTATTATACATTTATATACCTTTGACATATACCACAGCGCTGTACAAAGATCAGGGGTGTCATATGTCTAACAAGTTTGGTTTAAATGTCTCTATGTGTTTCCGAGTGATGGTGGAACATAGCAAGTTTGGTTTAAAAGTCTCCATGTGTTTAATCCAAATATAGCTCTGACATAAAGCACAGCGCTGTACAAAGATGACAGATGCACTCACATGAGTCTCGGTCATATTTCTAGCAAGTTTGGTTGAAATGTCTCCATGCGTTTTCGAGTGATGGTGGAACATACACACACATACATACATCTATTTTTATATATATAGATTATCTACCCTTTATCCATCTCTGTAACTCTCTATTTGTCTATCTATTGCTCATTCTAGATCTGTTAATCTTTTGTCCTGCATCTATAATTTTATCTATCAATTGTCTATCATATCATTTATATCAGTTATTATTTTATTCTATCCATCCCTCTATTATTTCTCCCTTATCTCTCCTGTGTCCATTTATGTACAGTAACTGTGTCATTTTTCTATCATACACCTGTTGTTTATACCTCTATATACCCTCATGCTGCTTCTTTTTCCAGCGGTGGGCTAGTTGTAAATTCTGTACAGAATGGCACTAAGTGAGTTTGTGGCAACTTTCCCCTATGAGTTCAGGATGGTCACATGATGTGCCCTATAAGGGGCGTGTCCTTGACACCCTGGGCATAAAGCAATCAGGTAAAATGTTAATGGCGGTCATTCAAACTTGGGCAAGGACCAGTACTGGATTGCAGCCAGGGCTTGATTTTTCTAGGCAATAAATTTTGACATTCTTTTTATTTTTTCATAAAATGGAATTGGGCTCTTAGGTAAAACTAGACAGAGAAAGTATAGAAGCTGCTTCTCCAATGATATTTCTATTCTCTGCCTGTTATGTTACAGTAACATCACCTTCAATAGGACAATTATGTAAAAATAAGGGGGGGGGGGGTATAAAGCTGATAATTTGACATTCAGCAGCATTATTTGGTACAGAATCTTCCAGGTCCATATGGTTTAGATGACAGTGATTGATTCTCTACCAGAAAATGTCAAATTCACTTTATTATACATAGACCCCCCCTACAGGAGTTGCGACGTTCCTTTTCTGCATGTATGCACTAGGTAAATGTTTCAAAAAATGAACAGTATTTTTCTAGAGGAAGCCTTGATGTTCTGCTCGGCGCAGATTCCATTTAATTGAAGTGGATCCTGTTTTCAGTACAACACCTGGATGGGGTGGCAAAAGAAGAAATGTCCCACCTGGTGTGTAGTACCATTGGAAGCCAATCAGAAATCAGCTTTTGCAGCTATGTGTAAGGATATTCCATATACAGTATATATATATATATGTATGTATATATATATATATTTATATATTTATCAGTCTCAATTTTACAAAGATACAGTTTATTAAAAAAAAAAACAAGTGAAGTTCAGTAATACATAAGCAGTACGAATATGTCACCTTCCTTCCCCCACCCTATGATAGACAAAAAAATAAAAAAAAAGGATAGTGGTGAGTAACACCTTTGTTCTCTCTCCTACTATCAGCAAAATTCCTTGTCAGCACATGATTGGCACCTAATGCTGCACCTACCTGTCCCAGTCTGATTACTGCTAACAAATCACATTCAGATATTTTCATCATTTGCATTAAAAAAATAATTTCTTGATGTTGTAATGAACACATAACAGCGTCTATTGGTACTTTTCATCTGCATTACAGGAGTGCATCAGATGTGAGCATTTGTTGAGATAATAGAATCAGTAAGGGGGCGAATGTGCAATCTTTAACAAGTTTGTATAAGTGTTGGAAATGCTTGTTTAGATATACAGGTTTTATATATATATATATATATATATATATCTATATATATATATGATTTGTAGAGAAGAATGGCAGGAATTCCCCCAATCCCTGTGTGCAAAGTTTGTTGCATCTTACCCAAACTACCCAAATATACTATCAAGCCCAAAAAAACTCTAGGCTGTAATTGCTGCCAAAGAGTCCTCAACTAAGTACTAAATAAAAGGTCTGGAACCTTATATCAATGTGATATTTCAGTTTTTTCATTTTAATACTTTTACTAAATTGTCTAAAGTCCTGATTTCAAATTGCTAATATGGGGAACTAACTGTAAATTATTGAGGGCTACATCAGGCATCAGGCTGCAAAATAGCAAAATTAAATACTTTCGGAAGCCACTATATTCTAAATGGCTGTATATATATATATATATATATATATATATATATATATATATAAACATATATATATATTCATTCCTACATTCTATATAACTGAGTCCATGCTAAGGCAGTGCTAGGGTTAGCCTGATGGGTTTTTATGCAACCTCCCTCATATCATTTCATATTATATCATATGTATATGATGATTCTATATTCATTCATTTATAATTGCCATGCTGTGGCAGTGCAAGGGTTAGCTTTCCATGTCCTGTTTCAATGCAACGGGCCTCATATAGTTTAATATATATATACTTTTCTAAATTTTACATCATTTTAAAGCCATGCTGTGGCAGTGCAAGGGTTATACAAGGGTTATGCAACGTCCCTTATATAGTTTAATTCTATATATATATATTGCAACATTCTTTATCATTTTGAAGCTTTGCTGTGGTGGTGCAAGTGTTAGCCCCCTGCAATGTCTTCCTATGTAATTTTTGTCATATAGTTTATCATATATATACATATATATATATATATATATATATATATATATCATTTTAAACCCATGCTGTGGCAGTGCAAGGGTTACCTTTCTATGCCCCGTTTCAATGCAATTACTCTTACAGGGCCCTTGGTAATTATATATATTTATACATTTCTACATTCTTTATCATTTTGAAGCTTTGCTGTGGTGGTGCAAGGGTTAGCCCCCTGCGATGTCTTCCTATGCAATGTTTGCCATAGTTTATCATATTTATAAATATATATAATTTCAAACCCATGCTGTGGCAGTGCAAAGGTTAGCTTCCTATGCAATGTCTCTCATATAGTTTATCATAGTTAAAATATATATACATATATCATATATATATCTATATCATTTCAAAGGGAGGGTTAGCTAGGGTTAGGGTGCAAGGGTTAGCTTTCTATGTCCGGTTTCAATGCAGTGACTCTTACAGGGCCCTAGTTTAATATATATAAATATATACATTTCTACATTGTATACCATTTTAAATCTGTGCTGTGGCAGTGCAGGAGTTATCCTCCCATGCTGGGTTCCTATGCAATGTCCTCTATGTAATTTTGCTTGTTTGGCCACTCTAGGGATCTCCAGTAATTAAGTTCTGTGTAAAGAGTTAAACACATTTACAGCACGCTCAGCTCTCAAAGGATTACACACAGACGTGTGCAAGAAATCCGCCACTTCTCTCAGAAAAAATAAAAAAAGAATGATGAAATTATCATTTCTTGGGCTCCAGATGTAATCCCAGAAGCCCTACCTCTGCTGTCTTCTTCTGGAGGAAAATAAGCACCAAAGCATCTGCTGACACATTGTGAATATCTTGTTATCCCAAAAAAAAAATAAAAGCCCCCCCTTTCTCCCAAATCCTTTGCATCCACAAGACGTGAGCACAGATCGCTCTCCAATGACGTTTCGCTCCTTTAAATGGCAGCCCCTGTGCAAACACAAATGATATATAGAAATGCCTTGGGATCAGCAGGAATACACGGATGACAAATGGCTGTTTTATCATAAAATGAGACAAATGTGTCTTATTATATGCTACAAGTCAACGCTCAACGCCAAATATGGAGCAAGTTTATTTTTCCCAGGTAGAGATGGTGCTTTGTGGAATTGGATTGGTTATTGTCAATCCAATATAAAAAAAATTGATGATTGACTTTTTTTTACTTTGCATCTTCCAGGACTTTTCCAACATTAGGCGTCTATTTTTTTTTATACTGACAGGTACTCTTTAAACCAAAATTGTTTGATATGATGGTCTACAGTATCAGATATTCTATATTGAGCCCTTCTGATCAATTTTATATTGTTAGGCAGTGCAGAAGATATGAATTATTAGTGTAACTAGGATAAGGATAGTACAGGCAGCTATTTAGGGGTTTGACAAGAAATGGGGGGCTATAATGTCACAGTGGAAAGGATCATTTAAAGTAAAGTTTCCTAAATATTGCTGGTTATATGGCCATCATGCTTCTGCACCCCAAGTGACCTAGAACAAGGATGTAGATCGGGAGTTCTGGCTTCACCTTTGTTTGTCCAGTTTGGTGACTCAGAAGCCATTGCATTAGTGTGAGGGCCAGCTGGCATTTTCATGGGTCCACAATGGCAGTCAGAATATCTTCTATGCAAGGGCTTACTTACATATTAGATGAGGCTATCAAATAAATCAAACTCTTAATAACTATTTCAAATTTTTCAGAATAAAATGGAGATTAAGGCATCAATGTAATTAGGTTTTTATATCTATATTATGTGTATAATAGCTGAACTTACAGTGTACAATAAATATACAATATAATGCTGTTATATATTAAATGAAAAAGCATGACGTGTGATTAAAATGCATCTGATGCATTAATTGAATGAATTAATGAATTAATTTAGAATTGGCCTCTTGTACAGCATCACTTCAATTGAGAAGAAGACTAACTAGCCAGCTAAGGGGCATCACTGGCTTGGGCCGGGGGCATTGCTTAGTCCTTAATATTGTGAGCCCCCTATTCTTAGGTACTCCACTAACCCAACTCTCTCCTCTACAAACTATTATGAATGCTGCAGCCAGACTCATCCATTCTTCCCACCGCTCCTCTTCTGCTGCATCACTTTGTAGTTCTCTTCATTGGCTTCCATTTCACCTTAGAGTCAAATTCAAGCTCCTGTGCTTTGCCTTCAAATCCCTCCACAGTTCTTGTCCCACTTACATTTCTGTAATAGAAATTACCTGATAGAAAAATACTCCCCTAGTCGCTCTCTTCCTTCCTCCAATGACCTACTAATGACTTCCTCACTCATAACCTCATCACACGCACGGCTCCAAGACTTCTCTAGAGCTGCCCCGACTCTCTGGAATGGTCTTCCTTGTCCTATTCGGCTTGCTCCTACTTTCTGCTCATTTAAAAGAGAACTCAAAATCCATCTTTTGAAATTTGCCTAATGTCTTCTTCTGTCTCCTAAACCCCTCACCACTTCTCACCACTCCCTATCTTCCTTCCTATTGTGTGATACTTTCCCCACCTCCTAGATTGTAAGCTCTTCTAGGCAGGGTCCTCTCCTCCTCCTGTGTCACTGTCTGTATCTGTCTGTAATTTTGCAACCCCTATTTAATGTACAGCGCTACGTAATATGTTGGTGCTATATAAATCCTGTAATAATAATAATATTATTAATATTTTAATAATAATAATAATAATAAGAAGAAGAAGAGTAATAATAGGAATAATTACATACAATTACCAACTAGGCTCAAAGTAATTAGACAGAATGGCTGAGCTTCCCCTTTAATTTGTGAAGTACCATTCCTAAGATATTTCCACATCTTACTGGTAGACTTGATAGCACTCCACAGGCAGTTAATGTCTCAGGAATGGCAAACTAAAGACATGCAGCTAATGATTCATAGGAGAGCATACAAGGATCTACAAACAGAAGTGAGTATATCTTAGTAATGGGAATTCACATGGACACAGTAAAGGTAGGTAGCCAATCTTACATTAGAGGAGAAAATATAGATATATTTTATATACAGTGGTACCTTGTTATAAGTCCTTAATCCGTTCCAGATCCTTGAACTTATACTAAACAAGACTTATACCAAACAAACGTTTCCCATAAGAAATAAAAGAAAAATGATTAATCTATTCCCATGAAAAAAAATCCTATAGTTATTGTCATATTATACATTGATGGGGCTGTATAAAATAATTTAAACACTGCTTAATACTAAAATACATAAATACAAAAGCAATTAGAAGAAATAAATGAAAATGTAACCTCACTTTAGTTTGCTGAGAAGAGTTGAGTGCCTACTAGGATGGTGCTGAGAAGGGAGGAGGAGGAGATGTTATGTAATTCACAGAGTTATAGCGCGTGTTGTACACTGAATGGTAGCAACTGGCGTACTGACACCCGTGGGCAGTTGTGGCTTTGTCTCGGGAGAGGTAAATAGGGGTAGCACACGTTGTTATGACTTGTTTTGACCCATACAAGTTTTAGCAAAAAGATTGTACCAAGCAAAGGTTATATACCAAGCAAAATTTTTCGTGTCCAAGTTGGACTTATTCCAAAGCGGACTTATACCGAGGTACCACTGTATATAAAAAAGACAAAGTTCAGGTACACTGTAAGTCTCTTCCCTTTTGGAGCACAATGATTAACATGTTTCTAATTGGAATAACAGCAAATGTTGCTGACAGGCAATATAATCCCAGCATTCCTCCTTGTATTGTTTAGCAAGTTTGAATCAGGCTAATGGTAGAACATTTCCAATCTGGGACAATCTGTTCTGGAGGAACAAACTCTAAATGAAGGACCTTTGGGTGATCTGCGCATCCTCCAGGGCAAATGCACTTCTTATCCATCAAACTTCTTACTAATTACGTGGAGGCAACATCATGCAAATCAGGGTCATTGGAGCAAGGTGGGGTGGTATCAATTTATTGGAATCGCTTCTTCTATTTACACCTATTCTATTTTATATGCACATTGCAGTTTTGCCCAACACACAGCAACACAAACACAAAAAAATTAATTCTTTGCTAAAACAAGTCTAATGGCCGAAGTAATCCCTTGGGCATAACATTTTTTTTTTTTTTTGCATTTCTGAAAACAACGAGCACTTTGTGAGAAGCTTTCAAATTACTCAATTTTTAATTTTAATAAAAAAGACTAATGGAAGAAATCTCAGTGCCAATAAAGAATAATAATAAAATCTGAGTGGGGACATTGGCTGCTTGTGCTCTGCTTTTATTTTAACTCGGATTTATGGTCACTTTAGGTTTGTTTAAAATTGTGAGCACTAAGTGTTCACACCCACCCACCCCCATTCCCCGGCCGCAATGAATTAACACCATATTTTAGTCCTTAACAAATAGATGCTTCTTGGCGTTTGCTTGAAACCCCAGGGAGCAGAGACAAGCAAGTCCTCATATGGTTTTTGTGCCTGCCCTAATCACCTTGTAATGTACATCCCTTGGGCCAGACGCATTGCACATTGTAAGGCTTTAATATTGGATAATTTGTCTAATTATGACACGGTGTTATCCCTCAAAGTGACAACAGAGGGGAAGGGGGGGAGGTCTACGTTCGCTATCTTAGAGGAAGCGTGCTATTTATTCTCTGGCCCTAACATGGGAACATTTAGAGGTTTGTGCATGGAGAGACGGTCCTAACTCCGGAGGAATAGATGAGATTATAAAGTCTCAGATGCCTAATATTGCATTGGCAGGGTAATATTGTTCAATGTTCAAATGGCTCCGTTGGCATTTAGTTACATGGTCTCATTTGGGAAGTCATGGATGTGGCCAACAGTGGGCCCTGGTGCAGAACTAACTTTGGGACCCTCCTCAACCCAAACTCTTTGACAATACATCTCCTTCCACAGAGCTTCTGGTCCACTCCATTGTCTCTGAGAAGGGTCTGGGGCCCTCATGCAACAACATATATTTCCCTTTCTTATGTCAACTTCTGGGATAGGGGTACAAAACAAAAATGCAATATTTGTATCTCCAATATGAATCCTCATAAATGAAATAGAAATGCAAAAGTCAACAGAACATTGACATGACATCAACACATCACATATAAAGGGAAATATAAAGATTTAAAGAGCTGTGCACTCTCTAAAGAGACCCTGTCATAGGGATATTTGCCCTGATTTATTAAAGCTCTCCAGGGCTGGGGAAGATACACTTTCATCAGTAAAGCAGGGTGATCAAGCAAACCTGGAATGGATTTCTTAAACGTAATTTGCTATTTGTTAACAAAAGTTTTTAATGCTGGACCAGATCCATTTCAAGTTTGCTGGATCATCCAGCTTCACTAATAAACGTGTATCCTCCTCAGCCTTGGAGAGCTTTAATAAATCAGGCCCAGTGTATCTATAGGCAAAACTTTTCTTTTTACATGGGGGAATATTAATGCCACCTGTTTTATTGTCATTTGTGTGCCATTGGGAAAATCATCCCAGTATATGTACAGGTCACTGAGAAAGTAGGTGAGGGAGAAATCCAAAATGTAATCCACAGGGGGAGTTTTCCAAAAGGCAAACCTGTTCTGGGGATAATCGTCACTTTGGGAGATTTATTATCCCAATTTCGTTAAGGAAATGACCCCAATAAATATGCAACAGAAACAGAAATTAATGAAATAGGGTATTACTCTTCCCTTTTGTATCAAAATAGTTTTGGACATGCATGCACCTAAAATAAAATAAATCTGAACTCCTTCATTCAAGCTAGGGTCCTGTACTGTAATGACCTAATCTTATTGCATTAAATAAAATTGGCAGCGTGCATTAGAAGCTGCAGTAATTCAGATAAGAGCCCACTGCATTTACTGGTTGGAGGACACCCAGCATCATCTAATCATTTCCTCCCCAGCCTGACTGTCCATTTCATTCGTTGTATTTACCATTACCGTCAGAAACGCATGAACACCACCCTGTCCACCCTTCCCATCATATTTTACCGGGCTACCTTGTAGGAGTGTAATTCAGAGACAATTGTAATCCCTTGAATATAAAAATGGGCATTATCAATAACAATAGGTACAAGTAGTCCTCGAGTTAAGGACATCTGACATATGGACGAATCCTAGATATGAACGGGCTTCCCTGCTCCCTGG
>NC_092866.1:53301801-53337376 GCF_032062135.1 Pyxicephalus adspersus | reverse complement strand
CCAAAATTTTACAGTTGTCACCAAACCAAAAGATAAGAAGAGATTTTCCAATACGATACCTATTGTATGCCATTCTCCAGGTTTTAATGCACCTTGTATGAATCCGAAAGGGCTGCAAACACATTGTAACAAAGCACAAGACCTTTTAATGCAATTCATTAGTGTCCACTGCCATGCCTTGAAGAGCGCTGTGACACAGGTGCATTGCATTATTGCTTTGGGTGTTATGCTGAGCCACAAATTGCACCCAGATTTATGGCACAGCTTGGCAACATTAGTCACATCAGTCATGTGTTGAAAGGTATAGGCTGCTCACATGCACAAAGCATCATAACCCAAAGGGACCTTATGCACAGTTAAAAGCAAAATATGCCATACAATACCTACCACATTCCACTGATCCAGAAAAAAATACTATAGTAACTATGACTTCACTTGTTTCATGCTTGTTCAGGATCAATACATTTAAAGAATCACCATGACCGCCAGCTAACTAGAAATTTTAGAAATAGGTCAGCAATGCAAACTCCATGCAGACTGTGTCCCCGGTGGGAACAAAACACGAGACCTGGCATTGCATGGCAAGTAAGCATCCTAATCACTTAGTAGTCGTGCTTGGTCTATCGCCCTTCTCAATTCCCCATGCTGGTGCAAAAAATAAATGATGAGACTGGCGCAAATAATTACATACTAAGCCTGCTGCAAACAATTATATGCTGATTCTAATGCCAGTTATTATACGCAAACAATTAATTATTGTTCACATCCGCCTAGTAAATGTCAATGATATGCTTGGACTGGTGGACTGCCAAAAAAAAACTCACCGATCCTTGCTCTGCATTATAAAATCGTTTCTTCTACCTCTCCCCATCATGAGCTCAGCGGCTGAAACCAATAAAGGTTCGGAGCGGATTAGACAATGAATTTGATGAGCCAAGCTTATGGATATGGGAATAGTGCAGAATACAGGCCGGAGTGAGCCCGCTTCTCCATTTCGTTTATTTACAGAGCACCAAAGTATTGTGTGGAGAAAGAACACAGCCCTACCCCAAAGAAGCTGACAATTTAATATCTATAAAGAAAAAAGCCAGTTAGGGAGGCCAAGAAATACCCAACTAATTTGGATTGAGTGGTAAAGCCAAGAAAGTAGAATTTTTGTACTTATCTGCCGCACCATGCATTGATGAAATCTCCAATTGTGCCAGATCACTTGTCCCCTTTTGCATGCTGTGGTCACTCACACCATCCCTATGGCATTGTGGTGTCCACAGTGACATGGTTAAACCACAACCATTGCCCCGTGAGGGTAATGCCAGCACTCCTGGAAGCAGGTTAGACAACATGGGGGAAATTTAAAGTAGAAGCAACAAATGCACAGCATTCCAGCTCCATGCACACAATGGCATTCTTTAAGTTGGGGGCCTGGAGAAGGTGGGGACATTGGGCAATTGTCCAGTTTGCTCTACCCTACAACTAACCCTGCCTGGAAATGTTAGAAATGCAATGTACCGCATCTGATTTCAAAAAGGATTCAAGAATTCTTGCATACAGCCTGCATGTCACCTACCTGCTCACCGGAATACTGGATACCAGTTTTGAATGGATAAATAGGTAAAACCCAACTTTTATTTGTTATTGGATTAAGGGGGGAAGCCAAGCAACTACAATTTTTGTAATTACCCATTGCAACCTTTGTTACTGGAATCTTCACTCCATACCTTCTAGTGTATGAAATCCTTGGAAGCTGTGGTTACTCCGAGCAGCCCAATGGCACTGCTGTGTCCTGTAGTGACATACAAGCTTGTGGACTGAATCACAATTTAGCTGAACTGAATCTATTCTCCCTTGAGAAGAGACGTATAAGGGGGGATATGATCACCCTGTATATACCCTGTATATATAAATGGTCCATATAGAGAATTCTCTTCCCCACTATTCACTTTGAGATCATTACAAAGAACAAGAGGGCACTCTTTATGTCTGGAGGAAAAGAAGTTTAGGCTCCGGATAAGGAAGGGATTCTTCACTGTAAGGTCTGTGACAATGTGGAGTCCTCTCCTTCAGGAAGTAGTTTCAGCAACCACTATAGATTGCTTTAAGAAAAAGCTGGATAATTTCCAGAAGCACAAAATATAACTGGAGATTAGAGTTTTAAAGTAAAGACAACAGAAATTGTTGATCCAGGGAACATCCGATTGCCTCATGGAATCAGGAAGGAATTTTTTACCCCTGTTGGAGCAAATTGTACCAGGGTTTTTCTTTTGCCTTTCTCTGGATCAACTGTGTCTATAGGGTTTTATACCTTGCATATGTTTATTTCCTCAGGGGTTGAACATGATGGACTTTTTCAACCTATTGTACTATGTAACTCCTGTCAGGTGGGGGTTATGCAAGTATAAAGAAAGACGTTTTAGACAAAATGGGGCAAATTTGCACAGCATTCCAGCTCCATACATTGGCATTCTGTCAGTTTGAGGCCGTGGACTGCCCAATTTTCCCTACCCAGCCATGAATTATGAGAAGTGCAATGTAATATTTCCAAATTCAAAGAGGGTCCAAGTATTGTTGATTGCATCTTCCTGTAACACCTACCTTACTGCAATACTGTATAATTATTTTGAATGAATCTTTTTGTATCATTCTTTTTTTTTTGCTGGGTAACACTTGAAATTCTTCTCCCGCTTGAAGCAAATATCAGCGGTGGGATCCTAAAAGTGACTGATGTCCTGTATGTAGCCGAGCCTTCAGCATAGTTCCCAGAAGAGCTGTACTGAAATGGACAGGTTGCTTGGCGAGGTGCTGCCATGGATACCTGTTCAGGTCCATGCGTATCTATAGCAGCTACTCCCCTAGCAACCAGGTAATTTCTACAATTTTTTTTAACTCCAAAGTTGTTGCTTAGAAAGAAAGCAACTGTAAGACATTGTACACCTACCAGTCCAGATTTTTTTGTTTTTTGGCATCATGGGCCCCTCTGGGCACTTCATATAGTAATATAAATGGCACCCCAATTTTGCAGTTTTGGATTCAATAGGATTTTCAGCCAACCTGAAATAGATCTGGTCTAGGATTGAAAATATTGCCAACTAGTAGCAAATGGTTTTTAAAAAATCCATTGCAGGTTTGCTGGATCACGCAGGTTCTCCTATAATAGTCTATCTTCTCCAGTCATGGAGAGATTTTATAAATCAGGTCCAATGTTAGAAACTCACAGTGTGCAGTAAAATTACAGTAAGCAAATTCTGTAAAGGACAGGAGCTTGTACAACTGAGCAAGGCTTGAGTTTAGCCTTATATCTTCCAGGACTCTGGATAAGAGGTAGGTTAGGAATGACAGCGCTCATATGGTCCTCAGTAATGGCTTCCTGTATAATAACAGACTGATTGTACTTAATATGTATGGGCGCTCCCCATCCCTGCAAGCATCATGTTAATAGTATGCATTATTTAATGACTTTTATGCATGATCCAATTAAGTTTGCATGGGCAGCCATAAACTGGAAACAGCTTGGAGCCCAAGGTACGTTAGTCCAATGCTCATTTTCCTAACAGATTCCTTTTCAGGTCCACTCTTGGCCCTTCCCCCTATTATCCAATGAGATTTCATCTTCTATTCCCTCACCGCCACTTATAAAATGCTAGATGCTTTCTGATTGGTCGCCCTGGGCTATGACTCCATTAGCTTTGCTCCAGTTGTCATAAATCAGCCCCCACTGAGCCTAAACAATAAAAAAACAAAAACAAAGTGCAGATCTATTGCATTCTCCTATTTTTAATCACATCATCTTCCAGATTATAATAAGCATCGTGTGTAATTATTCTCATTGTTCGCAGTGTAAGTAGGGCAAGAACAAGCAAGGCTCCTCTGCCTGCCCGCATTGTTGTTATCGTGAATCAAAATAGTGTGAATCTCTTAGGAAAACCTTGCAGAAGTGGGTCAGAAAAAAACGGTCTCATTACAGCTCCTTGTATGAATGTTGATTTTTTTTTTGTTCAAGCTGCAGGTTTTTGCCACCCAGGACAGCGATGGAAAAATCAGTGCCAGAAACAGCCTGCTACATGGATACATCTTGATGGCTTTTGGAGTCGAGAATACCAGGGTGGTACAGCGCCCAGGCCTGGCCCGTATGTCGTCTGAACTGATCATGGTGGGTCGTTGTGCCATGAAGCTGCCAATGAAGCTTTTGCAGTCTGGGCACTCCGTTCTGTGTATTGGGAGGAAAGGAATCTGATTGCTAAATCCACATCCTGATTGAGGAGGGGGAGATTTAAGGTTTCATCAACTCCTAAATATTCGTATCATTATCTTCCCTCCGCTTGGGAAGCCATATTTCATAAAATAATTCTATTTTTTTTATAATGAGGTCAGCAAAGAATGCTTAGGGATTTGCATATTTCCTAAATCCCGACTTTCTTTCCTCTTAATTTGCTGACACTTCTCTTGACTGATGCTTTCAACAGGGAAGTAGGAAGTCCTGGTGGTGATGGTGGGGGGTTGACGGACATGTGTAATGCTTCACACCCTACAGCGGCACAACTGTTCCTCGAAATCCCTATAAAAGAATTCTAAACTAATTAGTAAGCAGTAAAGTAATTAAAAATGAGGGGAAATTGAATATTCAACCAATTCATTAAAGTTAAAATAGATGGAAACTCAAAGTTTTCTACTGCGCATTGCCATGTTTAAAGGGAACTGGAAGGGCCACTCATTCTGACTTTCAAAATCCCCCATTCTAACCTGGTGAAAAATATAACTGTGAAATTAGTATACTTACCTTACCCTTATTCTACACATTGTTGGGTGTGATGTCACTATCCCTCCAGGTAAAGTCATGAGGTATGCAGAACAGGCCAAGATGAGAAGATTCCCTGGTCCATGCCATGAGTTCCAATGAGCTTTCTCCTGTTGATATAATCCTCACCTAGGTGCCACAGGTGGATATTGGTGGAAAGGAAAGTATATAAATACCTTTTCCTGTACAGGTATGTTTTTCATCTATATTTAGTAGTCGATTTTAGAAGTTGGGAGGACCAGCCAATGTATGAAATTCTTCTATACATGTACTTCAATGATGGCGGAATAGAATTTCTCAAAAGTTCCTGATGGTGAAAAAAATGGACAACAACTTGCAAATAAACCTACTTTAAGCAAAAACCATATCCTGCCTACATCTTCCTTCCACTCCCTTCCAACCCATCCTAAAAAAAGTTCAAGTTTTACTAATTTTGTGACAAAGGATATACTTACCCAATTCACTGTGCAGGTTTCTTGACTTCTGGATCCAGGAAACCGCTGAACTATCACTGCAAGTGCACCGACATAGGCTGCTTCCTGCCTTTCCCATTTTGCTAATATCGTCACTGATAGTTCTTTTCTCCATTTCTAAAGGACCTCATGGTCATATTGGTCATGGTCATAATCACAGCAGAGACATGGAAACCTGAGGAATGACCCTATTTGAAGTAAACAGAGGAAGAGAGATAGTGGGCCTGATTTAATAAAGCTCTCCAAGGCTGGAGAGGATACACTTTCTTCAGTGAAGCTGGGTGATCCAGCAAACCTGGAATGGATTTCTTCAAAGTCATTTGCTATCAAATGTTTTGAATTTGGGACAAGATCCATTCAAGGTTTGCTGGATCACCCAGTTTCACTGATGAAAGTGTATCCTCTCCAGCCTTGGAGAGCTTTATTAAATCAGGCCCATTGGCTGGGGTGTCAGACACTTGTGGATTTAGGTGACTAAAATGAGTTTTAGATCATGGGGGATCTCAGGATTGTCCCAGAGATCAGCTATTATGTGTACCAAAATTGCCACTTGTACTCTTTTGAGGAAGTCAATATTAGGGATGAGCGAGCAAAATTTGTAATTTCGATCTCACGGAAAATCGGGCTTTTCTCGCTTACAGAACATGTAAGCGAGGACAGCCTTATGATTCGCCACAAAGTCGTACTAATCAATGATAAGTACAGCCCAGTGATCTTGCAGTCACAGCTGATTGGAGGCATGTGGGCACGAGTTCAGTTTTCACGGTCACCCGCATGCCTCAAATCAGCTGTTACCACTATCAATAATTAGTACAGCCCTGGAACCGTTGGAACCTACACCGTGGACTTCACTGGAATTCGCGAAATAGGTTCACCGAAATTTTGAGCATCCATCGGAAGTTTGGGGAAATTTTCGTGAGACAGTCAGGCATTCTTGCTCATCCCTAATCAATATGACAAGTCAGGATAATAGTAATGTTACCCTAACATGAAACCCTTCAGAGCAGGATGCCCAGGTATTATTTTAATGAAAAAAATAAATATTAAAAGACTAAAAAATACTAATACATTACTTTTGAGATCATGTTGATATGTTTAAGCTTTTATGAGATTTTAGCTATTGAGATTACATATACTTACCAAAAAAGAAAATACAGTTTGTATTCATCTGTTGTTTCCAGTAAAATATTTTATTATCACTTCCATTGCTGTACTATTGGCCCCTGTGACATTATTATCTTTTTGTGACATCTAATGACCATATTCCATACCTCTGCCATGGCTTTCATCTCTGCTCATTCTGAGTACATGAAATGACTTTGTTTCAGCACCAGATACTGAAAACTGTTGGCTTGATTATATTCTTCATCTTCCTTGCTCTGCCTCCTCTCTTTCATTTTAGCAATAATTGCAGCGCTCTGACTATCAAATGATTTTTAAAAGTTCAATAACATTTCAAATTATTCAATTAAGATAAGAGTACGGTAATTAAACAAAGCATAATTTAAAAAATCTGTAATTTTTTTAAATGCACCATCAAAATATTTTTTACATTTTTAAGAGTTGATGTTTAACACCTGCTTTCCTTGCAATGTCAAGAGGTTAAAGTGCTCACTGACATATTGGTAAAAGATGATTTTGTGTTCATCCCTTATGATACATCAGACTGGCAGCAGGACCAGGACAGAGAGAACTTCCAGTTATATTTCCTTCTCCTCCAGGCCTGCTTAAATAAAATATAGTAGGGCCTAGTAGTAGCTACAATCCATAAGGCTGACATTGAACCTGCCTTTTAGGGTTCTTTTTTTCCCTTCCTACACCATTAGCCTTAATTTTTATTATTATTATTATTATTATTAATATTATTATACAGTATTGATATAGCACCAACATATTAGGCAGCGCTGTACATTAAATAGGGGATGCAAATGACAGACAGATACAGACAGAGACACAGGAGGAGGAGAGGACCCTGTCCTGAAGAGCTTACAATCTAGTAGGTGGGGCAATTAACACACAATAGGATGGAGATATGGAGTGATGGGAAATAGTGAGGGTTTAGGAGACAGAAGATGGGTAGGCAAATGTTGGTTTTGAGTACTCTTTTAAATGAGCAGAAAGTAGGAGCAAGCCGAATAGGACGAGGAAGACCATTTCAGAGACTTGGGGCAGCTCTAGAAAAGTCTTGGAGCCGTGCGTGTGAGGAGGTTATGAGTAAGGCAGTCATTAGTGGATCATTGGAAGAGCGGCAGGGGGAGTATTATCAGATCAGAAAGGTAAGTGGGACAAGAACGGTGGAGGGATTTGAAGGCAAAGCACAGGAGCGTGTATTTGATTCTAAGGTGAAATGGAAGCCAATGAAGAGAACTACAAAGAGATGCAGCGGAAGAGGAGCGGTGGGAAGGATGGATGAGTCTGGCTGCAGCGTTCATAATAGATTGTAGAGGAGAGAGTCGGGTTAGTGGAATACCAGAGAGGAGGAGGTTACAGTAGTCCAGACGAGAGATGATAAGAGTGTGTACAAGAAGTTTGGTGGTCACTGCGGACAGGTACAGCCTTTCCATTTGATGATGTGATATCATCATCAGATCTTTATGGGGGTTTTTTTGTAATGCAGACAGATCACAGCCGGTGAGAGAGGCCTGCAGAGTGCTGTACAAAGCTTCTTTAGCCATACTGAAAGCAATGGGTTGAAACCTGAAGGAGATATGCAAGTACCTAAAATTTTTAGTTGGCTGGTGTTAGCCTGAAGGAGTGGACGTTCCATTCTATTCCAACTACCTTTTGTAATGTCCAAATGTGATGCTGAACTTTCAAAAAAAATGAATCCAATAAATAGTGGAGAGACAGGGACAAGGTACCTGGAGAGCTAGATGATTCTGGATGTCCTGCAGCTTCTAATACAGCCTAAAAGCAACACTCCCTACTTTAGTTTATTCATTAAAAGGTAAACTTTATGGAAACCAACTACAGATACAAATACATATATGTTTAAAACATACATGTTACTATTACTAATCTCCCAAAGGACCAGTCATTTTCCCAGCTATTGTTGTAATACAGACACCTGGGCATGATCACATCAGCATGCAGCATTTAATGCTCCCAGGTACCTACTGACAACTGGAAGTGGTAACAGGTGCTGATTGCTAAACCGCCAGGCTTTTTCAAGCATTTGCAGACACCTGTGCAAAGGGGCTGCAAAAGCCTAGCAAAGCATAATGTTTTTTTCCTTGTCATTTTTTTAATTGAAACGGCTTAGAGAAACCACTTGCAATTGCTTAAAATTGATTACGTAAGCAGTGATAAGGGGTCTCAATTAACTACAATTCACTGGTGCAACTAAGAATTAAACAAGGAAAAGCAAGTATTTTATTAAAAATAAAAATAGCTGAAATGAATGAATGAAATGATGATTCATAGTGCTTTACCAAACTGAATGTAATTTGATCATGGTTTACCACCACTATAGGCTATGGAAATAATACTTACAAGAAAAACCCAGACAGAGCATTAATCTGGTTAATGTATAACATCTTTTTAAACTGACAGCTTGCTCATAAATAAGCAGAAGTCAGTTGGGGATCCTCACGGTGGGCCTACTTGGGTGGGATCTGTAAAATGATGAGGTTTCCCTGCAGTATTCTATTGCTCATCCTAACCACATCTGGGCCACCGGGCTCCAAAGGAATCTCAATGGGCTAAAGTCAATTATCTGTCTTTTGCTTCCTTCACCAAGGGAGCAAAGGCAAAAAAAAATCAGAGCCTTGCATATTAATCATGCAGGAGCAGAAATGGGGTTAAGATATTTCCAGAGGGTGCAGGAAATCCTGTTATGTGATAATCATTTATTCCCTTCATGAGTGACTTCAACAAATACAACGAGATACTGAATGACACATCAGCTGTATTTCTTCCCCCGATGTCTAGAACGGCAAAAATGATCTGGTTTGGTGAACCAGTCACGGGTGGCAACGATATGCTGATATGGTCAAAGATCACTTAGACAATCACACCCAGGAAATTTGTGCAACTGACATCTTTATTCTAACATTATTTAAATTACATTTTATTTGCTGAAACACTTTGTAAAAAAAACAATCACCATAAAAAAATTATCCATTGGAGCATTTTGGTTCTGCTGATTTACAGCAAGCAATACCTGTCTATATGGACTCCAACAATGGCTTCATGGCATTTCTCAAGACAAGAAACCTGAGGATGACAACAATTGACAATTGTATTGGAAAATTGGACAATTGTATTGGCATTTCTCAAGACAAGAAACCTGATGATGACAACAATTGACAATTGTATTGGACAGCCCACTTGGAAACCTGTGTGTGACAGAGTAACAAGGACAAAATGATGAGAGTTGTTACTCTCTAACCAGAAGTGTCTAATAAAAGATCTAAAAGGTAGCATCACTTGGAAATATTGAGACAAAAGCTGCAGATTTGAAAATACTAAACATTACTTTTAGATAATTATAATAACATGTAAAAGGTTATATTTGATTTTAGTGATTGGGTGTTTATGTACTTTAAACATTTATGAAACTGGGGTTTCCTTTATTAGGGTTCATAGTTTTGGAAAACTGCTTAATGACCATTCACAAAACGTACATAGAAAAAGTATTACCCCTTTACATACCTTATTTGCTTCCATGTCCCATTAGAAAGCCTCTTAAAAGTTAATAAAAACAATACTTTCCTTTCTTCCAGTGGTCTTTGGAATGATTTGGTGATGCCAGAAGCTTTATCCTCCTCCATTAATTGATCCTAAATGCTTTTTGAGATTGAAGCTATGTAAAGATATAGCACTTCCTTCTGTAGCATTCTACTCCAAAGCTACGTACACGCGTCCAATGGTTCTCGCCTGATAATCATCTCAGGGCCGATATTGGACGAGAATCTGGCGTGTGTACAGGGCCCATGGTCCATCGTCCAAACGACTGTCCTGGGGGATCCACGAACGATGGCCGACGAACAATTCTAATGGAAACAAAGGGGGAGAGCACGCAGCAGGGTGCCGCTCCATTGTTCTCCTCCTCCCCTCTCTATAGAGCAGAACGGTCCTGTATATATGGCACTCGTTCATGCATCGTTTAGTCCTTAGTCGCAATAATTGCACGTGTGTAAGTCTAGGACGGGGGGTCCTTAACTACCTGGTGTAAGGTCCTGGTCCAGCACCAGTGCCTGCCAGACCCCAGTCCCCCAAACTAATACCCACTCTCTACCTATAGCAAGCCACAGAAGGCTAGTTGCACCTTCCCAGCACACAGTTGCCCCCAGGACTGCACAAAGGATGACATCTGATAAAGGACTGACAGAGGACCAAGAGCCTACAGATAATACAAATGATTCCGGCAGAGACAAGTACAGAATACAGAGGTCATACACAGGTAATCCATCCACCAGACGAGGTATCCAGGGGTAAAGACAAAGGAGATTTGGGGTCACGGGCAAAGGCCGGTCCAGGCTGCGTCAGTAACAGTAAATTATACATACACCAGCAACAGGTCAGCCCAGTGTAATGCTACAACGGGCAACTGAAGACTGTGAGCACAAAGACTATAAAGTCCTAGCAGCCAACAGAAAAAATGGAGCCAGGGACTAATCTGCTCCTCAATGCTCCTTCAGCTGTGCACAGCCTCAAAATGTGTGCCGGGGATGCTGAGAATGTAAATCTCAGGCTGCACGGCTAAAGGGAAGCTGGAGGTGCTGGTATTTCCTTGTTCTCCTTACTACTGAAAGTGGCACCGATGGATTGAATTAACAATTATTGTGATATTGCAGCGGTGCACAGCACTGGATCCCTGGCCAAATAAACGTCTCCTAACAAATAGTGAATAAAATGATGCTTGGCATCCTTTAGCCTGGCAGAAGACCAATGTTGGATCAATGTCCATGTAAGCCTGTCAGGGATAGTGTTGGAGATGGATAAAGTGAGTTTTAAAGCGTCATGCTGTTTTATTTAACTCTTGTTTAAAAAAAAAAAAGGTTTAAAGCCTTCCTAGTACTTTTAAAACTATGACGATTAGGCCTTTAAACTATTAACATTAACATGTATAAAAGACATTAAAAAGACATTAGTTTCCCTTTAAGCCTTAACAGCTGTGAAAGCCATGTCCCTATATATAGCATGCCTTTATACATAAAAAACATTGCACTTCATAAAAAGCTTTCCTATTATTAAAATGTCATAGTCCATAAATAATTGAGAAAGAGATACTTGGATATAAGCACTGTAACCCAGGGGTAACCCCAGATCGGACCATGTGTAATAGAACTTTAATTAGGTTACATAAATTCCATATAACTGTCATAGTACCAATTCTTCTAAGGGGGTTAGTAACCTATAGTATATACAGTACATTTCATTTGTTCTATTAGTACAAAAACAGTTTTTACCTGTTGGCATTTATTTTATAATTGCAACGTGGGAATTATTAGCAAGTCAACAATTTACATATTTAAAGCAGAATTAAATCCTCCTTTACAAAAATGCTGTTTTTTTAACCAGAAAGTGTTGGAATGAAGTAGCTTTTGTGTTCATGCTGATGGGCTACATCATTCCAACATGACCAATGAACATAGCTGAAGAAACCAGACCTGGAAGAAGGCTAAGATGATGATGCACATGATTGAACAATGAGGGACATCATGGATGTAGCCACAATGGAGTAGATACTTTGGCAGGTAAGTCTGCCAAAACTCTGGGCTTAGTAGAGTCAATTGAACTTTGCAATTGTTCAAATCTTATATTCCAAGCCCATCTCTCTACACAGTTGACTTTTACATTTTTTTCTATGACTTTGGTACTACACCCCATTGGAAGCTGCCGGTGTGCAGTGAATTCATCAAATCAAACATACAGTTTTCTAGGGTTATATTGGCAAGGAGAGTCAGAGAGAGGAATGGAGGTGCAAGATACCCAGTAAAAACAGCATTTTCACAATCACATAAACTTTGCCTATCTTTAGCCTCTCGATCATAGTTATGAGTCCTTAGTAGTAGCTTGACAAATATGGTGACCCAATGCAAATGTGGTCACACTAAGGAGTGTTTGTCCCATGAGCAAGATTTAACAATCCATCCAAGATCAATATATACCCTTGACACAATTGCCAACTTAGACTAGCCGCCGCTGAACTTGCTCCTCCAATGACCTACTAATGACTTTCTCACTCATAACCTCATCACACGCATGGCTCGAGGACTTTTCTGGAGCTGCCCCAACTCTCTGGAATGGTCTTTCTCATCCTATTCGGCTTACTCCTAATTTCTTCTCATTTAAAAAAGCACTCAAAACCCGTCTACCCGTCTTTTTCTGTTGGTGGTCACTACTTCCCACCACTACATATCTCCCTTCTATTGTGTGTTACTTCCTCCACCTCTTAGATTGTAAGCTCTTTGCGGCAGGGTCCTCTCCTCCTGTGTCACTGTCTGTATCTGTCTGTCAAATGCAACCCCTGTTTAATGTACAGCGCTGCATACTCTGTTAGTGCTATATAAATCCTGTTTAATAAAATAGCAGGAAATCCTTCAAGCAATGTCACAGAGCAACTATATCCAATCCCTCAATCCCTTATTAACTATTGTTAATTAGTATTTATATAGCAATGACATATTACAAAGCGCTGTACAAAGTCCATAATCGTGTCACTAGCTGTTCCTGAAAGGGGCTTACAATCTAATTGTCCCAGCCTAGCCATATGTCATTATTATAGTCTAAGGCCATTTTTTGGGCGGAAGCCAAAAACCTAACAGCATGTTTTTGGAAACCTATGCACACATGGGGAGAACATGAAAACTCCATGCAGATAGCGCCCTGGTCAAGATTTGAACCTGGGACCTAGCGCTGCAAAGGCCAGAGGGCTAACCTCTGAGCCATCATGCTGCTCAATAGACATTGAGATATTTCTCAATGGAAGCCACCAACTTGTAGAACGTAGCTCCCATCTGTCAATAGGACAAGGGTTGGACAGGGCAAGGGAGAACCAAAAGCCCTGGTTGGGTCCAACCTACACCACTGAGCAACACCCCAATAATTACATGGCGTACACACAAAAATCCCCCTTCCCTCTTTGTTTAATGGCACAACTGAACAACAACACCAGGTGAAAGCAATAAATCCCAGCGCTATGAGAAGAAACAGAAAATGTAAATGCAGCTTTGGCTGGCTAACTACAACACAGCTTGCCAAATGAAAAGCTAAATTTAGACTTGGGAAACTCCCACCTAGCACGGTTCCTACATCTTGGTGTTTTGCTTCCTATTTAGCTATTTGTAAACCCCACTGAGTCTCCTCTGCACAATACAGCGGGAGCCATGTGTCCGGTGTTTATAACATTTTATTAATTTTGCTAAAAAAAAAACTTTTCTTATGCTGATGACTTATTATCTTATCCTTTACAAAAAGCTTATCTCCAAAATATTTATACTGCCCTTGGAAATTGTCATAAATATTCATTAAATCACCTCCAAGGTATCTGAACAAGCCCAATTTTTGTAATCTTTTCTAATCTTTCATTATGAGTGAGAGAACATTCACCTTTATTAATGTGGTTGTCTCCTTTTGTACTCTTTCTGCTAGGTCATTCTTCCAGTATGGTGCCCACAATTCTGCATATTCATTATTCACATAAGTGATTTATAGAGGGGGAGGCTTATTGTTGTAGTATTATGTTTCCCTTTTATCAAACAGTTGCTTTTTGGAATTGGGTAGTACCGCTCATTTTCCTGTTTCAATAAGAAATGGAAAGTACCCACTAAGTAATAACTGCAAACGATATACATAAAACATAGCATAGGATAAAATGAGGCGTTTGCTCATTTAGGCCAGGGTAACAGGTTCTCTTTATAGCCTACTTCCTATACAATATTTTTTATTCCTGCTTTTCCCCACTTTCCAAAGCCCGGGGTAAGTCTGTGTCAAAGCTTTCATGAGGCTAAGGGCCCACCCCCGAGGAGCTAATGGCTTAGGCGCTGTGAATTGCATAATGGGAGGAAGGGGAAAAGGTCACTTGGATACATAAGGTAGCACCGGTATTAGTAACATAGAAATCACTTTAAAGATTGCATGTTATTTTGCTTTAACTTGGCAAATACCAGGTTTACCTTTAAAAATCAATACTGTAGATGTGTAGATTGCAAATGATAACATTCTCTCGTCATGTACAATTATTTTTTTCTCTGTGTTTAGTTTCTAACTTCCTCCACCTCTAATGAAGATCTTGGAGAAAAAAGGTTATATTTTTCCTTTTTCTTTTCACTACAAGGTGCATCCTATTAGTTGTGTTGGTACTTTTCTTTTTAATTATTTCCTAAATATAAAATCCATCTCATCAACTGTAATGCTATCTGCTCAGCTACTTCCCAGATGAGTTTACTCCCCCCACCTCCCTGGCATTTTATCACCTCTCTGGGTCTATTTTTCCAGATTTATATCTACAATTTTACAGAAAAACAAGGAGCTTTTAACTGAACACAGAGATAAGAGAAGTGATTTGGTGCTCAGTCCATAGGAGATACAGATCCTGTGATTTATAAGCTCCTGGGTGACTATCGGATACAAGACAAAGAAAGTAAAGGGGGATTTATGATATTAACCTCCTTTGTCGCTGAGAAGTCCTACTGAGCATCTGATTAAAAAGATTTGATTGGCCCACCATGAACCTGTCCCATATGTAAGAGTAACTTATGGGATTTATATTGGACTGGACGGCACAAAAAAGAAATGTATTTATCGCCAAATCTTATTCCAGAGCCACTAACCATCCATTGTACTTTCACAACCTGCTAAACCAACTCCCTTATCTCTAAAGGTCTCTGCTTGCTGGATATTTATTACCGTCCCTTCAATGACCACCAACATGAAAAATACTGTTTCCTGATAATTGCATGTGGAATTACTTGACTGATAGCGGTTCTTATGGTAATACCTTTTTTAATTCTCAATTCTTTATTTTTTAACCATGTAGATAGGTAAATACAATCTGGGACTATATATTCTATACATTGTACACAGTCTGCAGTCCTTCTACCCACACAAGTCTCCATTCCACCAGCTTTTTCTGATATTTGTCAGCCAAAGGACACCACTGGTGTGACCATGAAATAATCTTTTATTGTCAAAGAAAGAATCATTCATATTCCCGTCCAATTCACTTAAAACTGAGAGTCTGCTTGATGACTATTCTGATATAATTTGTGGTACGCAAAACAACCAAAAACTAAATAACTTCTATAAAATAGAAGAGGGTGTGATGGGACTTCAGGCTGCACGGAAGGAGGGACTGGGGTAACAACCATTACAGGGGAATTTTGCTGCTTTTTTTGCAGTCGTTTTGGCCACCTTCTCCTTTCCCAAAACTGTAAATTTCCAAAAAGTATTAGCCTCAGTTATGTCATGATGTGCTTAAAAGATACCAGTACTTAAAACCTAACAATAAACTTGTATTATTTTCACTCTTTTGGTCTTTTAACCTCCCTAGCGGTTCATTTCTTTCCGGTTTTATATGTCCAAAAGCGGTACATTGTTTTTCATGAAAATGTATTTTACAGTATAATATAATAGTATGAGTATAATAAAGTTTGAAACACAAAATCATGTAAAAATATTACATTGAATAAATTTAAAAAATCTATATATTTAAAAAAAAAATTTAAAATTCTTTTTTAATTTTTAAAAAAAAAATACACATTATACTCATACTAATATTTATACTGTAAAATAAATGTTCTTGAAAACAATGTACTGCTTTTACACATATAAATCCAATGTATTGCATTCAATACAGTTATTTTGTATTGAATGAAATACAAATGGATTTGAATATCCCGCCCCGTCGGCAACGTACACACGCACCAACGTCACCGGGAACTCCCCTGGTGACTCATTGTGTGCAGAATCGATCCGGAGGAAGAAGTTAGAAGACGGAGATTGCGGCAATGGACGACGCGGGACACCGGCGGATCAGATAAGGCTCTATCTACTATTACTTCCCATAGGTTTTCATACCCCGAGTGTGACTCGGGGTTACCGCTTTTAGCAACTATTTTTTATCCCACACTCAGGGTTACCGCTAGAGAGGTTAAAATACCATTGTACCAACTATCTGTTCAATGGTGCAAAAAAAAGTTTATTTTGGCAGAAATGCCGTGCCACAGTCATGAAAAGGTGGTTATGTTGATGCTAACCCCTAGCAGCTAACACTTTATCCTCCTCTATCAGCAATTGATTGACTGGTTGCTGAGATTTGTTTACTTTACAGTACAGGTAGTCCCAGGTTACATACGAGATAGAGACTTTAGGTTTGTTCTTATGTTGAATTTATGTAAGTCGGAACAGGTACATTATTTTAATAACTGCAATTAGGACAGATGTTTGTCTTAACATATTATTAGGCAGTGAGGTGTCAGTTACTGTATAAAATTCTCACTGTGAGTTAATCACAAAGCAAAAAAAAAAAACTTTATGGAGCCTAGACATTCATTAACTCATGGAGCAAGCTGTGCTTTGATATGTAAAAAAAACAACTGCAGAGTTTGTCTTGGCCATTAAAGAGTTACAGGAGCTTTCAGAAGAGCTCAGTCAGCTGTTTAGCAAAGAATGTCTTCTCATGCGAACCGCCCCTCCCCCTTATCAAGCCTCTGTCCTGCACACCAACCAGCAGGGAATAAATCTAGGCGTCATCTGTCGAATGTCCTTAACTTGGGGACTACCGGTATAATTGTTCTTTATGCTACTTTATTGAATAAGTCAAATAACATTAATATTAGATCAAGAGCCTGGAAAAGCATGGCGCCCTCATACCTCAACGTGGGTAGTTGCTTTGTTCTGGTGCCCATCCATCTTCAAAGGCCTGGAAGCAGGTGCAGCACCTGTCTTTATTGTATTTCTGCCGGTAAGAAACAATGGACCTTTGGTCGAAATTTCCAAACAGGGCAATTCAAATTGTATCTGACTGCTGAGCAACATGAATGCCCTCAATTTGTTATACGAATAGGCCAACGCCAAGAACTGTCCCCAGTCCAAATTTTGATTATTTTGTTTGTGACTGAATGATGAATGTTCCATTCATGCATAAGACGCTCAGTGGCTTTCAAATGTGCACAATGAACAATCGTCCCCACGTAACCAATGGCCACATACCAAGTAATCTATTTATAACAGTCACATTTCAGGATTATTTGTAATGCTTGCAGAGGTCACTATGCAAATGAAGAAATTAGACAGACACATGTTAGGTAAAAAAAATACCTGGATTTCCATTAGAAATGTAAAGATTTGCCCAATCAGAATCAATTTAAATCTGGATTACGCACATATAAGTATTTTAAAAAGGTGATCTATCATTTATTCTGTGTCTATAAGCAATGCAGAGAAAATAATTTTTTAAACTTTACAGCCAAAAGTCTTTGAAAAATGAAATCTTATTACTACCTGTTGCACCAGAATATTGGCAGTATGCCAGTCATATAATGTTACATTACAGGTTTTATATTAGAATCTTTGCCAAGTTTTTATTGCTGTGATCAATGAATAGAAACTATGGAAAAATACAACAGGTGCCCCTATGCATCATCCAAAGGACTATATATAGTACATCGAATGTTTAATACCAAGATTGTACAATACAAATATAGCTATAGGCTTAATTCTCTTTGCCTGAGATATGAAAGATCAGAGGGGACTTTCATACATATGATGTGGGGGTGCTGTAATATCACTCCATATTGACAGGGTGTTTTATTAGAAATAAACACTTTTTTGTTTGCATGTAATATTTTTTTCCTATTATATTGCCTTCAAATCCCTCCACAGTTTTGTCCCACTTACCTTTCTGACCTGGTAGGAAAATACTCCCCTATCCGCTCTCTTCAAGCCTCCAATGACCTACTACTGACTTCCTCACTCATAACCTCATCATACGCACGGCTCCAAGACTTTTCTAGAGCTAACCCAACTCTCTGGAATGGTCTTCCTCGTCCTAGTCGGCCTGCTCCCACTTTCTGCTCATTTAAAAGAACACTCAAAACCTATTTTTTCAAACTTGCCTACCCATCTTCTTCTGTCTTCTAAACTCTTAGTTTCCCACAGCTCCATATCTCCCTCCTATTGTGTGTTACTTCCCTCGCTTCCTAGATTGCAAGCTCTTCGGGGCAGGGTCCTCTCCTCCTCCTGTATCACTGTCTGTGTCTGTCGTTTGAAATCCCTATTTAAACTACAGCACTACGTAATATGTTAGCGCTATATAAATCCTATTTATTAATAATAATAATAATATTAATAATATTGATATATGTGTTGGGTTTGTTAGATATTGACACTTTAGACGATTTTACAGAATTAGCAGGATTGCAATTCCAAGTTTGGAAAACGATCACTGAGCCTCTCCTCCTCCAATCTTGATACAATCTTAGAGCTCTTTGCTCTATGATACATTTGGAAAACTTGACAAATGAACACAAGGACCAATTGGCCAACCTGTTCGTACACACCAGGCTAAAAATGTAATGTATAGCTCATTAACATTGAATTCCTGTATACTTCTGTTATTTCCTCACAACCTACATTCCAAAAGACACCACTGTCTGTGTTTTATGTAACTTTTTTATTACTGTAATATAACATTTTGGATAGTATTATGTTTTGAACTATTTATGAAGTTTTAAAGGTTAAGGTTTTAGAATGTGTTTTATTTTTTTGCTTGGGTTGCATTTATTTTGCTATTGGTCATTTGATTATAATAGAAAACGTTTACTTCTTAAATAAAAACTATATATTAAAAAAGCTTTAGGTCTTTATTGGAGAGAATCAACCCTTTTTTGGCTCTGGGGACCAGTGACTGATCTGTATTACAGGAAAAATACAGTATTTGCTTATCCAGCTTTAAAAAGTCATGTAGCATTATTGCCAGCAAAATCAATTCTTGTACTTTTATCACATACTACCCTTGTCTACCAATGCCCCTCTATGCCTCCCATTGCACAAAAATCAGGAAAGGAACATTCGTATATCTCTACACCAACATGTTTTGTATGATTGTGCCAGCACAGAAGAAGTTAATGAATATTGGTATAGAAATATTCACTGCACAAGGCGGTATGTGCTACACAGGAATGTAAATCATGTCATAGCGGAGGAGAAAATTGAAAGAGACAGCTTGTACATAACTATTATCACATGTAGCATGTACATTAATCAGATGTGATCTTAATAGCAGCTCTGGGGAGATTTTCTGTAATACACCAGACTCAATGAGCTATTAAATCCCTACAAGACTTTATGGAGTCTTATCTGCATGTCTCCTGGTGCTGTGCGGTGCTGAAGCAGCCCTTGGAGCAAACTGACAAGGAGCAGTGCAGATTGCAGACAGTCTGTAGATAATATGTGCATAGCTCCAAGCTGTCTTTCATTTGGAGAGGCTATGTTTAGATGGGTTCCAAAAAGCCTTGGCTTTCATTGAAATGAATAGGAGATGAAAAATTTCATTTTTTTTGCAAGCGATTTTAAGCGGTGTGGCTGTGGTGGAGCTTTCAGAAGCGTTTCAAGGCGGTTCGACACTCAAACTGCATTTATAGGCTAACAAACTCTTCAGCAAACTTTCACAATTGCCTGGCAAAATGTTATTAAAAGTTCCCAGGTGATCACTTTCACCTGCTAGGCATCTGGGACCTTTCAGTAGCATTTGCAAGTGTTTGCTCAATATTTAAAAGTCTATGGTTAACAACTGCCCTCTGAACTTTGCTGCGGAAAATCCAATGACAGGTCGGCAGGGTCAAAACCATAGGTCATGTCCACAGAATAGCTGGCCATGGGTCACAGAAGTACAGCTGAAAGAGCATTTATCTCTGAGCACCGTGGTCAATGTGAATGAGTGGATGAGTAGGATTCTTGGCTTGGAACCATGTTCCGCTACGTGTCAGCACTCTTTAATGTACACTGCCTGGCCAAAAAAAGTCACACGCTCTTTTTTGTTTAACCACTTTTAGCTTTAATTACGGCAAATATTCACCATGGTTCACCAACTTTTCTGCCAGCTGGCTGATGATGCTTTGTTTCACTCTGTGAAACTTTTGTAGCAACTCCCTTCTCAATTGACCTATCTGTACTTACAATTTTATTTTATATTAGCCCTTGGATACCACCTTCAATTGTAATCCACATTACTGATATCTTTCTATTCAAATTTTTGCTATTTAAGTCTCTACCCTTCCCTGAAGAAGCCAACAAGGCAAAATAGGTCGGGAACAAGACATATTACTTATTTGAAACAATGGATAGCCCATATAAAAGTACACGATGAACCTTTTATATGTTTGTAACTCCTCATAACCAATTATCCTGTAATTTCCATGATGTTAACGTCACAATTATGTCCATGCAGAGCTGCATCAATTTTTTTGTCAAGATTTTGAACTGATAATGGAAGCGTCAAACCACTGCATAAAGTCTTCTCCAGCACATCCCAAGGATTCTCAAAGGGGGAAAGGTCTGGACTCTGTGGTGGCCAAATTCAATGGTGTCTCATGCTCCCTGAACCACTCTTTCAGAATTTGAGCTTGGTTTATTCTAGCATTGCCATCTTGGCATATGTCCGTGCCAATAAGCAACGAAACAATAAATAGATGGAGGAACCTGGTCATTCAGAATATTCAGGTAGTCAGCTGACTTAAATTTTTGGGCACATATTATTTTTGAACCCAGAAACAAACCCCCTCGGATACCCCAGATCTTAACACACCCCCCACAGGCTTGGGTCATTTTTTGATCAGGCAGTATATTTACCCTAGAGTATTGAAGGCCACTTGTTGCTGATGAAAAATAAAAACCCAGGTCATCACATAATCAGCCAGATTACCGAAAAATGTATGTGTAGGTGATGTATGGGATTGGAATCTTTTTAAAATGATTGGAGATCTGCTTTATGTCGAGGATCCTATCACTGAATAGCAAGAGTGCAAATCACTTACAAAATGAATTAAATTAATGACATTTGTAAATTATACAGGTTCCTTGGTTAATTAAATTTACTGGTGCATTTTCTGGTTTTAATCAACCATAAAATCTGTTCAATTTTCTTTTTTTATTTCAAAGTAATTAAAACTATCAGTAGGCAACCTTGCTATGCACATGGATGACCTCTTACCATGGTAACATGTGGCCAAAGTGTGCTTCAGCCCGAAATTCAAATTTTGATCATATTGTTTCAGCAAGCAGAGCTGCTTCCATGCTGGTATTTTTTTAAGCCTGGTTACTGCAGTTGGGAATTAGAGAGAAAAATACAAAGCTGCCCCACCAGTATAATGTTGCCCTGCCTACTACGCTCAATAAATGCACCGTTAGCGTGAAATCTCTTGTGTGCACAGTTAGACCATCGTGTCAAACCCTTCATTTTTAATGGGCCTTCAATGCACCTCTAGCATACAAGGTCAACCAGATTCCCAAAGTCTAATTAGGTAATTTTTTCTGGTACAAAAAGTTTTTAATAGAAACAATACTAGAAGTATAATACAAGATCCAATGGTAAAACAAACAGCTAAATTGTGTAACAAAAAGTAAAATGAACAAACCGTAGGGATTCTGAACGAGTCCATAACCATCATGGGGATATGTTTAACCGCATAAAGGTAAAGACTAGGACAAAAAGGAAAACAAGCACATGGTTTGAGAGAAAACATAATACAAAAGAAAATGAATAGAAAGCAAATTTGCTAATGTAAATAGATAAAATGAAAGGAGAGAAGGGAGATAAAAGGAAAAGGGAAAGAAAAGCGAAGAGAAAAAGGAGGTTTCCTGCATCAAAATAGGGTTTGGGTTACTGTTTTACAGAGAGAGAGGGGAGAAGGTCCTATGAGCTGGTAGGTTATAGCCTACGTAGTTTTTTTCATGTATGTTGTATGGAAGGGTTGAAGTCTCTCTTCAGCATATTAATTTTTAGAGGGATGATTTAAACCAGCCATTCTCAACAAGAGTTCCACGCAACCGAGGGCTCCTCTAGAGGTTTCTAGGGGTTCCTTGAGCTGTGGCTGATTGACTTCCCATTTGATGATGCCTGCATAGTCCTGGGGCCAACGCCACTAGGTAGAGCTGGCTCTAAGGATTTTTTTTAGTTGTTTAGATGATATTCAAGCTCAACCTTTTTGGACCTTTGGACCACAAAATGCACGGACTCCGCGCATGGTTGGGGAGCCGTGTGTTACTCGAAGGAGAAGAAATTTCCCCCAGAGTGACGCCGACTCTCCAATTGAAGGTCTGAGCCTACTATGGGGGAGTGGGTGGGTTGTGTCTAGGGACACAACCTGCCCCAAGCCCTAAGCCTGCGATCCGTACTGGAGACATGGTCCATGGCTCTGGCTGGTATGCCCCCCCAGGGGTACACGGGTCAGAGCCACAGACCACCAAACTTTTCTCACGGACCACTGGTGGGCAACCTCTAGAGCTAATATTGACTTTTTTCCCACTGACCCTCAAAAAATTTGTTCCCCAAACCCAAAACTATTTTATAGATCTCGAGGGGTAAAAAGGGTTGGAAAAAGTATATTCAAAACATTAAAAAAAATCTTTGAAGCTGACTTTTGATTGTACCTGTGCTTCAAATAGGTTTCCCATACTCATGGAAGACTATGGTAATGCAAAACCTACTTAAACCAGGTCAACTACAGGTCAAATCCATCTGCTAAAGGTCTCTAAATGATCACTTCATGACACCGGGGACCAGGCCAGTCAAGCAGCACAAGGAAAGACAGCAGCAGTGTTTGGTCCTAATACTGGAAGCTCCTGCACAGATGCAAACTTTTACACCGAATTATTGTACAGATACACAAAGTATATCAGGATATATGTGGTTTTACATATACCTTAACTATGATCAAAACTTAATAGGCCAAATAAATCCACAATTGATGTGTGTGGTCAGCCAGTATCGGTGTAATTAAATTAAATGGGCAGATAGTGGCAAACCTCCCTGGCTTGAGTTGGTAGGAATTTGGCAGATTTTCTGTGTGGGCTACTAGCAGCAGATGAGCCTTACATGGATGATTAACATGCTCATGATGGCAGGACTCGTGTCCTTGTCACTTACTGTTTGATTGGTCATTCTTAGGTTCATCAAGGAGCCAGCGGGGAGGTGGCAGACTGGGCATCCTGCCTTTATTTCAATATGCTTTACCTGGCCTGGCAGCTGCTAGTACATAAAAATTACAGCGGGTAAACAGCTTGTGGCTGCCAATACATCTTCAGCTCCAGTGAGCAGAAGCAACCTGCCTCTGCCAGTCATTAAATGCTGGGTGAAAGCCTTGGCACTGCCAGTTACAACAGCAAGTGCCTTGCCAAAAGCTAGGGTTGGACAGCCGTCACGGAGCTGCAGCCAACTGTTGAATAGAGAAATCCCTGTCAATGGCAGGCACAAAAATATAAAAGCTTTAAATGCAGGCAAGCTTTAATTGGGCAATCATAATAATGATCAGAACATGCCAATTACTGAGACCGGGGAGGGAGGACAGAATTAAAGTGTTTTTTTTATAGTTTTGGATAGAGTGTGGATAGGTTAGGTTCTTTGTTGGTTTTTCATTGCTGTTTGTGTCCTCTGGGGAGATTCACCATCTTGATGTATCAATATTATCCTATTTTTTAAGAGAATTCTAGCTTTGTGTTGCATCTATTAGGCAGGAACGAAAGGAGAATTCTCTCCAAAGGGACATAGGCAAACAAGAACCTGACAGTCATTTAACTATTCCCAATTCTATCCTAAAGAATTGCATTATAATGACATATATTATGCATTCAATTGGTAATGACTAGAGTTGTCATCTGAACAGTATATGCAAAATAGAAGGATTCACCCAGATTTCGATGAATCCTAGAGGTCCTTTCAAGACCTCTAGCCATAAAATTAGCCCAAATCAGTTCCTATCCCTGCTCAGGAATGTGTCATGCTCAAATTTCCCCTGTTCCCCCTTTGAAACTTTACCAACCATGTTACATGACCATATATTGAATGAACATTTCTGTTTTCTTAGTATGAACAGCTACCATTGGATTATACTGTCCACCAACTAAAAGTCAACATGCCAAAAAAAAGACTGTGTGCTAATACTGCAGTGTAGTCTTACGACTCCTTTCAGCAGCTTTCTGCAATTTTTGATGTTGAGATTACTCACCAGAATGTGTAGGTGGCTAGAAAAAGGCAAAAGTAAGACATAAATTAGACAAAGACTGGAAAGTTTCATTGCTGCTCCTACTTTCACCGTAAGTACTGGCCATTTGATGGTTTATGTCTAGTAAAGCATTGATGCCGCACTTGACATGGGAAATGAGAGGAGTGAGTAAGCCTGCAGTTAGGAAGAAGATATATTAGTAGACATGGTCTTTGTAGATACTTGGAGATGCAGAAACCAGATCATATTTATGACCAGAGACATTTGCCTTATCTGGTTGTACTTGGACCAGTCAGGTGACGTCCTCATCCCTTTGGAGATGACCATCAGTTGAACAAACTGGATAGCATATTCAACTCAGCCCAGTTCCTTGAAAAAGTTGCACCAATGGCTCCCAGGATTTCCTCCCAGTAGACCAAGACAATGGTAGACAAATGGTTCCATTCACCCTACGTAGCCATGGTCCTGGTCGGGTGTACATCAGTGAAATGTTTTTTGTTTGATGGTTGGAAAAAAGCCGAAAAAAAACACTTTTACCTAAAATTTCCCAATTATGCAAGTATGGTATGAAACCATCTGGTAACTCTATAGAAAATATCTCTAGTATAATTGAACTCATGGGTGCAATTCACTACAGAGGATGAATTTCTATTGTTCATGTATTTTTATGGTCACTTGTGTTACTGCTATTATTGATTTGGTAAATGTTCTTTTGATTACATTCCCTCTTGTAGTGTAATTGTGTTTTCTCAGGGGGAATTATACTGTCAGCTGATAACCTCGTTTTCCCCCAAGTGCCGGTAATTCTTCAATACATTTCTGAACTCTGTTTCCTATTCCATATTATTACTGAGCTCTGCATACCTAGATGAAAGGGATCGGTGCTTGAGGATCATTGTACACATTACAAGATAGTTAGAAGATGCTAATGTGTATTATTTATATAATCTAGGAAGGAAGATGGTTTACCAAGTGGGATATTTGTCTGCGTGTCTAGGTTAGAATATTGCATGTTCATACCAATGTCTCTTGATAATTTTGTACTTGTAACTGGGGGTAACAACTCTTTTGGTGGACATACACTCCTGCATCCCACGAATATCTCTGACTCTGATATTAGCAGATAACTTCTTATCCCCTACCCAACTCTACTGACCAGGACCTGATCATCTTGTTTATCTTCTCTTAGGACCAAAGCTAAAATTTTCCTGGAACAACCTTCTCAGCAAGAGACAGATATAACCTACCTCTACTTACTATGCCTCAGCCAGCTACAGACCATCCAGTCCCCTCTTCTACCCACTGCTTTTTTATGCTGCTTTTACCTCCCTTTGCTTTTTTATGCTGAAAAGAACCTGAGGCTCACACATTGGAAATACTTGAATCCTAAACACAGACTTTACTTACATTACACTTTACTTACTTAACATTTCCAACAATGATTTAGCTTGGGAGAAAAGCTGTTAAAGTGTCTGTTCCCCCTTCAGATCCCATGAAAACTCACAGTAGGAACATATTGTAGATTTTAAATGGTGCTACCCATGGGTAGGCCATTTGCAAGGTATGATTTGGGCCAAAGTTTTTGCACAAACTGTTGTCTATATAGTCATTAATAATCCCTTCACAGACAGAAACAAAATTCACACAGGAACACACCAATAAATTTCTCTACTCTATTAGAAATCTATGTTGTCACCTTCTCCCAAACTATAAACCTCTGATTGACAGAAGAAGTTTAATGCAGGCATTAATCCGTCACGTGGTGCTCCTCATAGGCGGGACATTTGCTTGCAACCCCTGCTTACATGGCTATTGGTTCACACTGCTAAGGGATAAAAGACCACTGCACAATGTAATCTCTCCAACACACCGTTAAATTAAGCCGCATACACACTTGCAATTATAGTCGTTGAAAAGGATCTTACACGATCCTTTCCAACCACTAAGCACTCCACGATGCATGAACAAGCGCTGCACATACAGCCCCATTCTGCTTTATGGAGAGGGGAGGGGGAGAACGACAGAGCCCGGCACCCTGCTGCCCACTCTCCCCGTTCACTTGCGTTATGATCGTTCGTCGTTCATCGTCCGTGGATCCGCCAGTATGGTTGTTTGGACAATGAACGACGCGTGCTGTACACACTTCATATTCTCGCGCGATATCAGCTGATTATTGGGCGGGAACCATTGGAAGTGTGTACGTAGCTTTACTCTACTCTGTTACAAATCTATGTTGCCACCTTCTCTAGGCCTATAAACTTCTGATTGACAGGAGAAGTTTAATGCAGGCATTATTCCCTCACGTAGTGCTCCTCATAGGTGGGCCTTTTGCTTGCAACCCCTGCTTACATGGCTATTGGGGACACACTGCTAAGGAAGAAAAGACAACTGCACAATGATATTGCTCAAACAAACCAATAAATAACTCCATTATAAATCTATGTTGTCACCTTCTACTGGCCTATAAACTTCTGATTGACAGGAGAAGTTTATTGCATGCATTAATCCCTTCACAAGCTTTATTCAGTAACAAACTTCAGGATGGTCATAGAACTTTCCAAACATTTCAAGATCTAGCCGAGCTAAAATAAGGTAACACTTCTTCTTATTACGCATTCATCAAAAGAACTGAATATACAGTCTGCGTTTTTTTATCTCTTACAGCTTTGCCAGGTCTGGTTACCTCTGAATCATTCCAGCAACAGGGTTTTGCAAGGTCTACTGAAAGAATTGCAAAACTTTCTGTAGCTAAAATTACATGTAGCCGTATCCTTATTCTTTAAAAACACATAATTGGTGGCTTATTCAGTCTAAAGATAGCTCCGCATAAAAAACGGTACCAAGAACACTACACAGCTTGCAGCTCTTAGGGACTTTAGTAATGAGACCTTCCAGCCTGAATACTCATCTCTGCTCCTACAACTTGTGTATTTTGCATAAATAGGAGAAAAAGACTCCTAATAGATGCCACAAGCAGGTGGAACGGTGAAATCAAGTGCAGTGATTTTACCACTGGATAGATATAAAACAATATAAAGTCAGTGATTCCACCCAGCAGCAACTTTAAAACCTAAATATTTAATTTTCTTTATATATAATATTTTGATTCTTTTTGGTTCATTTCTCCCCATTGATTCACATGCTAATAAAATTTTTTCATACCAATGTCTCTTGATAATTTTGTACTTGTAACTGGGGGTAACAACTCTTTTGGTGGACATACACTCCTGCATCCCACGAATATCTCTGACTCTGATATTAGCAGATAACTTGTTTTACGGTCAGATTTAAAGGGCTTCACCTCCCCTACCAAACTCTACTGACCAGGACCTCTTGTCATCTTATTTATCTTCTCTTAGAACCAAAGCTAAACATTTTCTGGAAGGACCTTCTCAGCAAGAGACAGATAACCCACCAGCAACTTGAAAACCTAAATATTTACATTGCTCCACATGCTAATAAAAATTTAGCATTTTCTGATTTTGCTATGTATCCTATTTTAAATCCATTGACATTATCGCTGGGTCTCTGTGCTTGGCTTTGGTACAATGCAGCCAATGCTTGTGCAAACATTACACATACTCACCAAATACTCCTCTATAATCCCTCAGCCCCGATGAAAGCAGTGGGATGGCATTTAATAGTTATTTTGAATATACCAAAACACCTTGATGGGTGGATATGAAGAGTGAGAGCCTCCAAACAAGCTGCATTTGTGTGCAAGTTGCTCTATTATCTATGCATGATGCTGAGCTTCCATGATTTTAAGAATTTAAATCTTATGAATAAAAGTGGCAAACTAGGGAAAGTATCTTAGCAAGGTCTAAAAACCTAGCACTCTATACAAAGCTAAAAATGTTTTTTGTCTTGACACACACTTTAAAATAAATCTGTCAATCATTTAACACTCCTAAAAGTAGAAATTTAGAAGAAGCCACCTATCGTTTTTTGTTAACCGGAAAGTTAACCCTTTTCTGTGTGACCTCCGATCTTTACTAATGGCTCTGCTTCCCTAACTTGGGGACTAGGTCCCACCCCTGAATAAAAGCCACACCCAACACATTTTCATTATTGACCAATAAGTGTGCTTTGTTTTAAAAAAAGAGAAAATGAGTGGACAGGACATTGCTTTAGGGCCAGGAGGTGATCAAGTTAGGAGCTGCAGGTCGGCTCAGAATAACCCAGGTTAGTCCCAGGTTCAAATGTCAGTTAGGACACTATCTGCATGGAGTTTGTAGCGTACTCCAATTTCCTCCCACATTCCAAAAGATGCAGTTAGGTTATTTGGCTTCCTCTCAAAATAGATCTTAGACTGTGTTATTCTATGTATGGTAGGGACATTAGATTGTGAGCCCCTTTGAGGGACAATTAGTGACATGACTATGGACTTTGTACAGCGCTGTATATTATGTCGGTGCTATATAAATACTGAATGATAATAAATAAGAGTAACACTGCTCTGTTGCAGCTGCCTGGCCACCCATGTGTAGGAAAATGTGGACTCCAGATTGGGTTTATATGAAGAAATTTATAGTAGTGAAAGCTGCACTTTGCTAAATAGTAAATTCCTATGTTTTAGTTATTAAGAAGCTCTTTGGATAAATATATAGGTCCCAGTAGAAAAGAGAGGAATACATACTGGGATAATTCAAGTAACTGATTATCTTTGTTTGTACAACAACGTCTTTAATCCCAAAACAATTTTATGATTTCGGTTTCTTCCTAAGCAAAACCTCAAAGCTTCATTCTGATCATCCATCCCAAATACCAGCGTTCCCCAGAGCTCAAACAGATCTACCATTTCCACCCACATTGTCTGTGTCCGTCAGTGTGATAACAGAATGAAAGACACAGACATAGCTAAGCACAACAGATTGTTAGGAAGAGAGACAATAAACTGCTTATTAAATTACTGGCTGTGCACTTGCAGAAAAAATGTTGTATAATTTTGTATAATGACAAAATTGAATTACTCGAATGGATTTTCATTCATTTTCATTGTGTGCATATACCAGTTCTAAAGGCTAACACACCATTTTACCCGAGGGTTGAAGAAGACATCACTAAGCCACACTATAGCCTTCCCATTAATGGAAAGCTATTTGTGATCTAAAGCAGCGGTCCCCAACCTTGTCGGACCTACGGACCACTAAACTTACAGACTCTGGACCGCGGGGAGCCGTGTGTCAGACAAAGGGGAAGAAACTTCCCCCAGAGTGATGTCATGATGCCAGAACCAACCACTGCCCTGAGCCTGCAATACATACAGAGGACATGGTCCGCGGCTCTGGCCAGTATTAAAGCTCTCCAAGGCTGGAGAGGATACACTTTTATCAGTGAAGCTGGGGCATCCAGCAAACCTGGAATGGATCTTGTCCAGGATTTAAAACATTTGCTAGCAAATAGCAAATTACTTTGAATAAAATCCATTCCAGGTTTGCTGGATCACCCAGTTACACTGATGAAAGTGTATCCTCTCCAGTCTGGAAGAGCTTTTATCAATCAGTGCCACAGTGAAAATGCCAACTATTTTATTATATGGTTGGCATTTTTTATTATATTATATAGTTTGAGTCAGCTAAGCTGATTTATATTGCCACTGTCTCCACCTATTGCAGTACATAGTTTCTCATTGTTGTCCCATTGTTTTAAGAACATTAGTAACCCATACCCCTCTTCTTGCAAACTATATTTGAAAATTGAATGGAAACCAACAACTTCACAGAACAGATTGATTTACACACAGCCCTAGCTGGTTGTGATGTAGAAGTAACAATGTATACCAGGTGTGATGACCCAATCTTTTGCAAAAATCCCAAAATTGGGAACCACAACCATGGAAACACTGAATATACTTGTGCTTTTAAATGGGAAATATCAAAGTAGAAGCAGAGATGAAATCACCTTGTTGGGCAAACAGCATAGTCCCACAAGAGGAAACACATGCTTTGAAAACCTTTCATGATAACATAGTAGTTGCACATAAAAAATTCACCTAGAGATTCACCCCCATTTCTTTCAGTGTAGCAGGATGGATCATCTACCTAGACATAGAGTAGCTAAATGATCAATACAAAGACTATCACAACTCCTGATAGCACATACCACAAACCTAACATCCAAGTCAATCCAAGTGAGCTTGCCTCATCCCACCACCCACCTGCTCACTGGCCTTCCTAAAATTGAGTGAGCAATATAGCAGCTCTCAATGAGGATTACCACTAATTCCCATTGGATGAACAGTGGCTCAGTTTTCTAGTAAGCCTCCTTGGGTTTGCTCACACACACTCTCACCTACCCTGAACAACACCAGGGCTCACTCTAATCTATCAATAATTAACGGCCCCACCAACTGGCTTCCATACTCAAGAGCCATCAAAGCCAACCACTGCCTGGTCTACCATTTCATACAATGGTCTCAACCAGGGTTCCTCCAGGGATTGTTAGAGGTTCCTTAGACAATTTGTGCCTCTCAGGTCAGTTTAAGTGACCATAAGGATCTTTTTGGATATGTGTAAGACATTCTTCCCAATGGCCAGCAATATAAGAAGCATTCTTTCTGTTGACCACCACACTGATGTACTGCATAGATATACTAATTAAAGAAGGGGTTCCCTGAAGACCTAAAAATTATTTCATTGGATTCCCCCATGTGAAAAAGGTTGACACACATTGATCTCATTTGGACACATTGGTCCAAAAATTAAACCCCCTATGCCCACTGATGACACATTTCCTAAAGAGGACCTCTCACCCCCATATCCTAGTACCAAGAACAGTGGTGTGGGTCTTGGTAGCACTAAAGAACAAAATCTTAAATGTTTAAAGTTTCATTTACTCTATCTATTATTCAACAAAAAAAGTCCCAGTTACTGATCTAGTATTTATGTCAAGGGTTACCATAATATACTTGAGCCTAGCCACCAATATTTAATCTTGTGGCTAGGCTCAACTATATCATGGAAGCCCTTGATATTTATAATTCTAAATATTATTCAAATACAAATAGTTTCAACCCCTTATTGAATACATAAAAGTGTAATTAAAGTTCATTAAACTATGTTTCAAACTTAATAATTTTTTTTTTTGCAAATCAACTAATACCTAGAGGTGTGTCATATAGTTAATGTGGACACTAATCTTGGGCACATGGCTATAAGAGGGCATATATTGACCCTATGGCAATCTGCTACTTTTGGGTTGCATGCAATCTGTCCCTGCTACCTTGGGCTAAAGTGAATGATTCCTTCCACTCTAACATACCGGCAACAATTCCACCAATTTCTAAGCCCTCTTGAGACAAAAAAACGTAGCAGGCTTACAATGTAGAGCAGCACAGCAGTATTCCGCTCCTTTATAAGCGGTTAAACTGTTATTGGAAGACTTGTATGAGTGGCACAGATAACATGGAAAATATACAAGGCTTTTCATGCCGCTAGCACATACACAAACAGCTAAAATGATGCTATTTACTTCCAGCTTACCTGCTTGCATTATAAAGTAAGCTGGTAATGAAAGAAGAGATGCAAAGGCCTTTTGTTGTGCATGCGGGAATATAAACACAGCTGCAGATTGTGTTCCTTTTTCTAAATACATCTGTGCATTGGGGACACGGCCTGTTATCATTTACCTACCATCATCCCCTTTATAGGTTTTTATCATAAGCTGCCTTTGCCGCTTTCAGTTACTGTAGCTTAGGGGCATTTGTGCTCCTTCTGTATGATGTGGGAGAGAACCCCTGAGATGGGGGAATACACTGTATCTGTGGGATCAGCATAAAATCTATGTGCACTTTAATGTACCCAGCGGTAACCCCCTTTATTCTTTGACCTGGCAGCCCTGATGCAGAGAAGAGCACCAAACTCGGATCATATCACAGTTTTACTCAATCAGAGAGCAGCAGCAGCAAATAGCATGGTCTGTGCCGGGCGTTCGTCTCCGAGGACATGGGGACATTGGCATTTAGGATCTCCTAAATGGAGTTGTAACCTGACACTATTGTGCCAATGTATAATTAGGTAAGTGTTCGGAGATGATTAGCTGGTTCTGTTGTTTGCAGCATCCCCGGTTTCCCTTTAGCCGTGAATGGAATCTCGGCATCCCCTGCTCTGAGACTGTGTGGATGTCAGTGGCTTGGAGAACAAGATTATCCATACGGGGAGGAAGACTGCTGTCCTTCATCACCTTGATGTGATTTGCAGCATAGATTTCCTATGTCCTTTGATTCCTCGTTTTACTCAAATAAAATTATTTTAGGTTTTAGAAAACCCCTGCCTAAATGAATTCATTGGGGTCATCTGGAAACTCTGAGATTCCATTGACCCCTGGTAAAACGTTTGAAAAAGGCTGCTCTAGACTTGAGTGGATCAATTATTCCAGGCTGCTAGCTAAAGGATTTTTGGGTATACCCACAACACCATGTATTGGTGTAAAAGAAATTAAAGGGAAGATGTAGAGCTGAATAGCTCAAGCTGAATGTGTGTGTGGTATATGGTCAAACATTTATGGACACCTGGCTAACATATCCAAATAAGTTGTTAGATATCCCATTCCCAGACTACAACTATTAAGAAAGAGATGGCCCATCAAAACTGCTTCCCCTCTTTAGGAAAAAAAAACTTTTCACATGAAGAGTACCAATTTAGCAAGAAAAGCATTTGTGAGGTCGGGTATTGGTGTTTGGTGGAAAGATCTGGTAAGCAATCCAAATCAGCCCTAATCATCTTAAAGGTGTTTAGAAAGGTTGAGCTCAGTTCCGTCACACCAAACGCATGGCTGTCCAACGCATCCTGACAAAGGAAAAACTCTTCCCAACTGTTACTTTAAGGGTTGAAGTGAATGATTACCTAAAATATGATATATAAGAAAGATATTTTGACTTTTAATTCACTGGAATCCTTTAAACTCATTTCTTTGAAATGGCTTTCACAACATACCTTTGGCTTAATGAGTAGGTCAGATGTTCTAAAACTTTTATCTATAAAGTTTATATAAAATAGAGATATAATGCATCAACATAAAATCACTGTAAAAGCAAACTGAAACCATTATTGTTTATCCTAAATCCAAATATATACCAAGGTTATTTTGTATGATTTGGACACAAAGCATAAACTTCTTTTTAAAGTTGTTAAAGCAACACTAAAAGAAGTGGGTATGTCATGGTCACTCCATGCTATACAATGACCACTTTTATTATGGACCAGGAAAATGAACATATGTCAAAAGAAGAACAATATGTTAAATTTAATATACATTACCAAAGTTTTATTTAGTCCGGGGATTTGTAACTGGGGGTATCCACACAATTTGAGATGTGGGAACCCAATAATGGAGAAACGGGACTAAATCTCAATTAGTACAAAATGGAGGAGGATTTGGCTGAGTTAGGAAAGGTAAAGAAAGTTTTTTGTTTAAGTTACATAGTAAAGGTAGTCCCTGAGTTAAGAACATACGGACAACTCCTAGATACGAATGGGGCTTCCCTGCTTGCCCCCGTGTGAGGCTTGATGGGGGGAGGGGGGCAGTTCGCATGACTTGCAGAAGAAATCTTTTGCTGTTCTGCAACCTTTTTTAACTCTTTAATGGCCAGGACAAACTTTGCAGTTGTTTCTTTTTGCATATTAAAGAACAGCTTGCTCCAGAAGGTAATGAATGTCTAGGCTCCATTTTTTTTTTTTTTTGCTTTGTTTGTGATTAACTCACAGTGAGGATTTTACACAGTAACTGACACCATGCTGCATAATATTATGTTCACACAAACATCTGTCCTAATTGCATTTATTAAAATAATGTACCTGTTCTGACTTACATACAAATTCAACTTAAGAACAAACCTACAGTCTCTATCTTGTATGTAACCCGGGGACTACCTATAAGTGATTTTGTGAATGTGATACAGAAGCTTTCACTTTGTTCTTTATGTTGCTGGGTTTCCCTCCTGTGCCCTTCATACTGTTTTATCCATCTCTGTTTATTTTTCTTATATCCTTTCTGTTTCTTTTTTAATTGAACTATATCTTTACACATTACAAATCCAGTTCTTTGCTTTATTTAATTGTGTAGCCAAGTAATAATAGCAACATTTTTCAAGCAAATGTTATTTATAATTTGCATAGTGAATCATTCTAATTTTGTTTGTAACTTATGAATATTATTTGCAGCTGGATAATACCTTATTTTATTTTACTTTGTCTTCTTTTCCTGTGAGTGTTACTTTTAAAACCTTTCTAAAAAAATACAGATTATATAAAACTATGATGTAAAAAGCTACACAGCCTATTGTTGTGGCAATAAGAAAGTCAAACTGATAAGCTGGTATATTGATATAGGTGGAATAGGGATGAGTAAGAATAAATTGGCTAACCTGATCCTTTATAGATAGAAGATTACCTGAACTTGAAATAATTCACTGCTTCTACTCTAAATGTTTAGAATGAGTTACACCGCAGTGCCTGCAGTCACAGAGGTCTGTGAGAACTTATTTTGACAGTTTATGTACTGCTTGTTTTTATATATATATATATATATTTATGTATAGAACTGGATGTATGTGTGTATGTTTCACCATCACTCGAAAACACATAGAGACATTTCAACTAAACTTGCCATACATATGACTCATGTAAATGCACCAGTCATCTTTGTACAGCGTTGTGCTATGTCAGAGCTATATTTGGATGTATGTATATGTGTATATCATCACTAGGAAACGCATCAACACATTTCAAATTTGCTGAACATATGACTCATGTGAGTGCACCGCCGATCTTTGTGCAGCGCTGTGCTATATGTCAAAGCTATATTTAGTGACCACTAGGAAACGCACCAAGACATTTAAACCAAACTTGCTAGACATATGACGGACTCATGTGAGTGCACCACCCGACTACAGGAAATGAAAGAAGGAGCTACTACATCTACAGCTTCAGAGACAGTACAACAGCCTGAGACCTGACTACAGGAAATGAAAGAAAGAGCTACTACATCTAGAGCTTCAGAGACAGTACAACAGCATGACATCCAAGTACAGGAAATGAGAGAAAGAGCTACTACATCTAGAGCTTCAGAGAATGTACAACAGCATGACACCCAAGTACAGGAAATGAGAGAAAGAGCTACTACATCTAGAGCTTCAGAGA
>NC_092866.1:53273787-53301057 GCF_032062135.1 Pyxicephalus adspersus | reverse complement strand
ATATATATATATATATATATATATATATATATATATATATATATATATACAAGCACTTACATTGATTGGGGTACACTGCATGCCTGTGACAATCCTGTTTCAGGAACCAAACCAATGTCTTCAAGCTTAACCATAACTGGAGATTTCTAAGATATACTTTATTGTATTATTTATTAAAACTGGAACAAATACACATATTGTAGTTGTCCATATACACAAGGCTTCATTTTTTGTTCCCTGTGAGTTTAGACTAAACATCCCATTAGATTTGTTTTTGTTCACCTTTTCCTTGGTTGTATTTTCCCAAAAAAACTCCTATATCTAAATTTGCAAAGGTTAGAATAGTATACCAGTCAAGGTCACTGCATAAAACCCATAAAAGAATGCCATAATTAGGTTTTCTCCTTTTAAGCAAAGCAAAACTATAAAATAATCCCCCAAATCCATCCTTAGATTATAGAACAATTGTCTGGATCACCTTTTTAACACACAGTAATTCTATTAAGCAGGCAGTAGATGTCTGGGACTTTCAATTAACAGTAACAACTATCACCCAACTCTTGCTGTGTTTCAAAAGGAATACCTTTAAAGTGCTAATGAACTAATTATAAAAGTAATTTATAGAAGACCTTTGAAAATGGAAATTGCTTTGTTTTTGATGAGTACCTGTCAAAGTGAACGGTCAACTTTTCAGAAAATGTAATTTTGCAGTTTTGTGTGTTTGCTCTCATACTGTTCTAACTTCAGTTTCTTGCAGACTCCAGTGGTGTGAAGATGAGTAATACCAACTGGTATAAAGTACCAGAACATTACTATGGCACAGGAGGAGAACACATGAGGACCTTGCCCAAATGGGCTCACAATTTAAGAGAAAGCTCCACCAGATATCCATTGTGGCTATCAGCTGTTAAAGAGCCCTCCAATGGATTCTCCATATTGCAAAGTAAATGGCAGCACATCCATTGTGGGAATGGATAGAGGCATAAACAAATACAAACAAATATAAATACATTTAAATAAATAAATATAAATGCAAAACAAAATCTTGATGTTACGCTGGTCATACACTGGTTGATGGGTGCACAACCAAGTAAATGATCAGTGTCTGCCAGATACTGAGCTCTTATCTGGTTACCACCGTTCACCTATAAACCAGCATTGCAGGGAAAGCCACTGCATTTGGATAAAGATCTGGAATGTACTATCAACTGTCAATCAACATATAAAAAAAACCCTTCTACACATCTAGGTTTAAATGTTAAAGTGTCTAATACTTCATTGTATCAAAATGGTTTTGTATATGGAAGCCTGGAGGCCAAGGGAGTGTGCTTGAGATTTCCTTGCTTTGCCAATTTAAGTGTTTGCCTGGAGTTCAGCCTTAAGTACCAAGTAGGTAAGCTTCTTGTATGCATCTCATGGTTTAAAGATCACCTCTGGGCTCCATTCACTTCTCAATGGCCCCTTCCCCTTTAAGACCTTCTCCCAATGGTGGGGATCCAGAATGATGGAGAGAATGGCACCATGAGTACAAGGAGTGGTGCTCAGAGGGCATAAAGCCATACACTTACAACCTTTCTTTCTGGGCATCATTCAACTCAGAAGACTGAGGACATCTCGTAACAAAAAAGAGGTACTGCAGGGGACAAGTCCATATAGAAGGGGAGTATTGCAGCTACAGTTGTACATTTTCTTTTTGTGCCCCGAGCATGTATAAAACAGTTGGCATGGAGGTGGACTTGAATTTTTAACTTTGGCTAATACAAGATACATCTGTTCTGCTAACTGGAGTATAAAAAGTCAGCCTAAGTGAGATCCTTCTTTGCCTTGGGAAAGCAGAAGTCAATATAAATGGCTCTTACTTGGTTTTTTCATCACACGTGCCTGACTGTTAGACATATGGGATGTATTTTTCATTGCAGAAATGGTTGTTGCTTTTATTAGACTGTGTTTCGGTTATGGTATGTGGATAGTTTAACTGCACATTAAACTTAATTAGTAACACCACCCATACCTATAATTAGCCACATACGCAGTACCAGCAAAGCATGTCAATTACCATAAGTAATATAAGATATTCGTATCTGCTCCAGTAGACCTTTATATATGCAGAATATGAATGAAAATGTATGTAAACTCTAAGCGGTCTATTGATAAATCAATGAATTTTACATTCCCCACATGTTTCTATGGTGGAGAATCAATCACTGCCATTGAAAATGCATGGACCTGGAAGATTCTTTATCAGAAAATGTTAGGTGAATGTCAGATTTATGGCTTAATAAACAGACTCCTTACAGTTACATTCTTTATTTGTTCTATTTTGGTTTCTGAAATTAAAAGTAAATTGAATGTCAACAACTAATTAGCCTAGAGTAAGGTATATTGGACTGAGAGGAGAGGATTTTTTTTGGTTGGTAATAATAAAAGCACAGAAATCATGTAATGTGCAAAAGAAAAATAAAGTTTATTGTAACAGAATTGATTTATCTGTTTTCTTGGTTGCATCAATATAACAACATCAACTATTGAGATGTGTTCTGAGTTCTTGGAGAGGAGAGATCCTATTATCCCAACACGTTTCGCAGGACTGCTTCTTCAGGGCATGTAGGAGGTATAGAAATCAAAGATCTATATCAGGAAATAGCTATTTGTACATCATGTCCCCAATGTTCGAATGTATGGTTTGAGTTATCTAATCAGAGGGTGATAGTTACCTCATGGGTTGAATCGTAGGAAAGGATGCACTGAAGTGAGTTGGTATTGGTGGTGTTTATCCGGTGGAGCAGACAATCCATGGAGCTTGGGGGGGGGGGGTAGTTAGGACTAGTGTGGAGGATCTTGTGAATTTGTAAGGAGGGTGTTCTCTTATGTTGGCTATGCATATCCTAGATAGGAAATACTCTTTCTCTATGTGTAGACATGTATCCAATGATATTGTTAAAAAGTACCGTATAGGGTGAGGGATCCTAAAGACAGTATTCTACAGTACTGGGGGGTATTTAAAAGGTTATATAGGGGTGTCTTGTAAGAACATTAATATAACTGGTACATTAGTACATCTAGTATGTGTCTAGGTATATTAGCATGGGTGCCTGATGCCCACTCACCCAATTGCTTCTTGTTTTTATAGCAAAGGGGACTTCCAGTAGGTAGGGGGGTTGAAGGTACCCGGCTACACAGATCTGTGCTGTAGTATAAGTAGCGTGCCAATGCGGCTTTCTGATTTAAATACCCCCCCGGAGCTGAGATGGACGTTCCAGGCAAGCCCATCTGTCAATCTGTCTCATGCTCACTGGTTAAACCATTGAAAGTGCAAAAAATAGTTCTGGTTGATTTCACCAAACATCTTAAACTGATAACTTTCTGTGCCTGTGTTTTCACCCCTATCAGTTGGATCTGATACCAGTGTGCGGTGTTTTCAAGAAGAAGAAAGAGGTAACTATTCTATATTCTGCCCTTGAGTGACAACCTTCTCCATAGATACAGAACCCCAAGGCCAATGTGTAAATGGCAGAGAAAAATATAAACCACATCTAGTAAGCTGTAATATATTAAAGAACAACTAAACCTAAAATACAAAAGGTCACCAGGAGGTAGAGGTTTTTAGCAGCATAGACTTGTAAGTTCTCTGGCTCCTGGTGGCTTTTTGTTTTTTGCCTACATTGCAAGAAACATGTGCTATGCAATGTTAAGCCTGGATCTGTTCCTGGCACTGCTGAGGTTAGACCTGGGTGCAGAGAAGTTACAACATCAGTGGCAGCCCACTTTTTTGTAGTGGACTTGAAAGACGCAGCAGCAAAGATGGTGACTTTAGTGGTTGCGCCTGCAACCGAATCCTGGATTTGTTCACCCATGCCAATGAGAGTTTAGTTCTGTTTTACATTTTTATTGTTGAGATTAGTTTTGCTTTAACAATAACTGATTGCTGTGTGGCATGCAGAAGACATATTACATGGAAGATGGTTGATGGGGCATGGAACTGAAAATGAAGATAAGTCACAGGCAGGCAAAGGCATCATAATGGCTCAAAAACAAGTTTTTTTTTTGTTTGTTTTTAATAAGGGCCAAAAGACTAATGAGACTACAGCCAAGAAGTTCTACCCTGATCGAGTCATAACCAGGTCACTGCTTCAACATTGGAATGGTCTGGCCCTATGGGAGAATGTAGGAATAAGTAAGACTAAGTAGGGCCTCGGCATTGAGGTCACCTAGATGTGATCCATCTTCCCCATCCCCAGCGTACTGTACACGAACCCGCTGCTTCATGATACCTGATTGACTTTACTGAAATAAGCTGCTTGATTCATATTAGACAGATTGAAGGTTAAAGACTTTCTGCGAGAATAGATATCATGTTTGAGCCATGATATTGATAAATCAATATTTATGATGAGAAATATTAACATTAACAGAGTCCTGGATAATATGTCTGCCGAGATATATGGTTCCAGCCATTTGGCCTTGTAGACTCTTATTTTTCTACTGTTGCTTTTGTGTTTTCTAATGAAAAATAAAATCACCTTTATCCCTATTCGGAGTTTTATGTTTCATTTTGAGGTATAATGATCATTCCGATGGGTTTATATTTTAATCCTAGCATTCATCTTGCACAGAGGGGTGTCCTACCAGCTAAAGCCATTGAGTTGCCAAAATTCTTGTTTAATGAATACTTCTAAAAATAAGCCTGAAAATACACATAGTATGCAGTATGTTTATTGGATCTGAACACAATTCTCTGCAGAGACAGTAATAATATGCATCATAGGGTTATGTGACAGGAGGCTGTAGTCCTATTTGGAAGCTTTGTGAAAAGCCAGTTGAATTTAGCTGAAGTTATTCACTCACAGTCATTAATAATTCTTTTGTCTTTTAAATTTGTGGACTGTCTCATAGGAGGGAAGAGCACAGGGAAGACCTCATGGATGTGCTACTGCTTTTATACTGTCCAATCACAGACTGGGGTGTGGACCAAGCTGTAACGCTCAACTGGGATGTAGCCTACAGAGAGGGTCCAGGGTTCTGTGTCCAGGCAGTCAGGATCACAAGGTAAAAATTTCACCTGCGTATATAGTACAAACCCACTTACCTTTCTAACCTGAAAAATACTCCCCTAGCCGCTCTCTTAGCTCCTCTAATAACCTACCAATGACTTCCTCACTCATAACCTCATCACACGCATTGCTCCAGAGCCGCCCCAACTCTCTGGAATGGTCTCCCTCATCCTATTCAGCTTGCTCCTACTTTCTGCTCATTTAAAAGAGCACTCAAAACATCTTTTCAAACTTGTCTACCCATCTTCTTCTGTCTCGTAAAACCCTCACTACTCACCCATCATTCCATACCCCCCCTCCTATTGTGTGATACTACCCCCACCTCTTAGATTGTAAGCTCTTCGGGGCAGGGTCCTCTCCTCCTGTGTCACTATCTGTATCTGTCTGTCATTTGCAACCCCTGTTAAATGTACAGCGCTGCGTAATATGTTGGAGCTATATGAATACTGTTTATTAATATTAATATTATTATTATTATTAATATTATTATTAATAATAACTCTTTTGCAGCTGTTTTCCTTAAGTTCATCCTTACACTGGAACCTGTTCATTGGCGTAAAATTGTGATGTAGAGCTTACAGACCAATAGCAAAGCATAAGTTGGAATGTGCTAAATTTCCCTGAATATAATAAACTAAGTTGCCTTAAAAGTGCACTTCTTATTCATCTAAACTGCAGGCTTTTGTTTTCTAGGGTGCCGCACTCACATTTTTTTACCATCTTTTAATGATACTTGTACTTTTTAGCTGCTTTCCCCTGCTTTTGACAGCCGCCTTCGGCTTATGATTGCGTAAAAGCATGTAAATGAGTTTGAACACAGTAAACCTCAATGTTATACCAGGTTCCCTGAGGCAGTATGGCGTTCAGTCCCTGCCAGTGAGGATACAGCAATCAGTTCCCCCCTTGATCCCCAGGAGTAATATGTAGACAGGGACTCAACAGTAGATGTCTTTTCTTCATGGTGGCTTCCGTCAAGCAGAACCAAAACAGATGACTTTCACATAGTAGATTACTGGCCAAGTCATATGAGAGGCTCCATGTTCTGCTCTGGTGATTCCCTTGACAGTCTTAAGAAACACAAAAGTGCAAGAGAAGCCAGAACATCACATTTGGGACTCAAATCCCAAACGTAGTATATGCAAACTTCACAGCACAAAGAATCTGCTGAGGAAGCTCAAGTCATGGGCACCTTAACTTAGGGCTACACTCTTGTCCCGACAATTTGACTACCAAGCAAAAAAAATAGGCTATGTTATTGCTACAATGTTTTATACAGAGGTTGACAGGCTTTGGCATGTGTAAAGGTTATTGGATGACAGTTTAATAGTGTGCTCCTGGTCTTAGGGGGCTCCCAGTGGCAGAACATTATGTTGCTTTTGCCTGCAACCTGGTCTTGGGGGCCTTGCACCCAGCTAACATTACCTGTTTACTAAGCTATAATTTATGCCACCATCCAGGTCTCTAGATGTCTGGACACCACCGGACAACAGCAGTTACTACAGCAGTCTGCTCAGCATAATCTCTAAAAACTCTGCAATATGCCTGCAATTTTTTATTGCCCAAGCAGAGCACAGGTCTTCTTCCAAATGGAAAAAAATCTCCCCCTTGGTAACTCAAACAATGACTTATCACATCTAATGCAGCGGTCGCAGACCTGGCCAGTGCGCTCGGTGAAGTGAAGCTTGGAAAACATTGACTTGTCAAGTAAGCCTTAATTTCTGCTGCAATGGGCCTGATTTATTAAAGTTCTCCAAGGCTGAAGAGAATACACTTTCATCAGTTAGCTGGGTGATTCAGCAAACCTGGAATAAATTTCTTCAAAGCCATTTGCTAACCTGGAAAAAAATTTCTTTAAAGCCATTTGCCATTTGCTAATGGCAAATCAATGATAAGTACAGCCTGGTGACTGTGGGAACTGAACTAAGATAAACTCTCAATGGAGAAACTATTGAGAGTTCATCTGGAGTTTGCCTGAAGTCACAGCTGATTGGAGGCACTCGCTTGCCTCCAAACAGCTGTGACCACAGGTTCCCATGCTCCCTGGGCTGTACAGCCCAGGGAGCGTGGGAACCTGCACTTTAATGGAATTTGTGAAATCGGTTCGCCAAAATTTTGCTGACCCATTGGAAGTTCGGGGAAATTTTCGCGAGAATGTCAGCGCTCATCCCTAATATCCCTAATTCTCGCTCTTCCAATATGTCATGAAGATTTATGGCAGAAGGAAAGTTAAAAGTGGGTTGGACCCGGTACTAGCACGTGAATATATATGAAGAATATTTAGCTGCTTGCCTGGAGATCAGCTTTAAGCATATTTTTGATGAGCAGATGAAGAAAGGGTTATTTAATATCTGCCTACACTTTTTCTTTAACAAATGTTCAGGCACATGAATTTATTAGACAAAACAACATAAGAATGACAGCAGTAAAATTGTTCCTAAGACATAGCGGGGGAGGATGGGGGGACAAATGAAGAACTGCAGGTAGAGAAACAGTTAAATATGGATTCCAAAATGATTTTCTGTCTTCCGCTGAGCGTTATCTGCTCTGTTTGATGGCGTCTGAAATGTGCTGTATAAAAAACTAGCATGTCTGTGATCACAGGTGGAGGAGGGAGTTTCTTTATTCATTGCCGGAAGACTGATCGCAGGATAAAAACCAAGGTATAATGTAAGAAGTGTTTTTCTTTTCATTTCATATCAGAGTCACCATTCGTCTTGTTAGCGGGATTTCTAAAGTAAGCTCTGGAACTTTTTTTTTTTCCATTCTGGCAGGATTTTATCCTTGCAATCAGAATAAAGCTTTCTAAAGTTCAAGAACAAAATGTGAGAGGTCTTTTATACCTAAAAAAGGTATATGACCTATACATCACAGGAATAATCGGCGGTTGAATGCAATGAGAACATTTAGGAATAATACCTGAAATAAGGATTTATTATTTTCAGACGTGGATTTAGGATTTACCATGAGCTGCAAAAGTCTGGCACCTGCTGATATACTAATACAGCCCCGGGTCAGCAGGGTAGGTGCAGGAGGTGCAGGAAGGAGGAGCTTAGTAATGATAATAAGTCGTAACGTTGACCAATGGCAGCCCTTACAACTGTTTAAAGATATTAAAAAGCAAAACTTATTTTTTTTTCATTTTGGGTAGAGTAAGGGATAAGGAGATTTCCTGCCCCGTAGACCCAACATGATAAGAAAGGATATCTAGAAAATGAAAGGGATATCCCCTCCTAAATAGTTGTCCCCAATTATTCTGATTGGATTATTCCCCTTTATTATTGTTCTTGTGGCTACTCAAGATTTCACACATACCCATCATTTTCATTCCCAATGACCTTGGTGATCAGGACAACTACAAATGACTCTCCTAACATGGAAACAGACAGCAATAAAAACCTCTCAGTAATAATAAGTAATATAATCTGAATGCTGTATTCAAAACTAATACAAGTTTAGCTATAATTTAAGACTATGGCAATTCAGTGTATGAACATTGCACAGCAGGCATCCCTTTTTTACAGTCGTTTTGAGTTGTATCTACCACCTTTATTGGCTTACAGTTGCATTTCCCACTTTTCTTTAATGTTCAACATAATTTTCCCCTTATTAGTAGCATTGAGCGGAACTGCATCCTATATAACAGCATTCACTGACATTGCCCCTCTGCTTTGGATTTCAGTGCAATTGCCCAATTTATCTACAGTATACATCTTAATATAAGGGATATTATTCTTGTAACATTTGTTCCAGTTGTGTTTTGTTGTGCATGGTCTATGGTACATGTCCACAGCCTCCTGGTAGATGGTAGGTACATGGACATGTTTAGTTTGGTTACCGGATTTGGAATATTGAGTGGTCCAACTGTGTATTGACTTCCATCCATTGTCCCCCTTCCCTTTTCCTCTTTGTGCTGTAATATTGTCAGTAAAACTTATAAATAAAATCCTATTTAAAAAAAAGAAATTACCCAATTTACTTTGGTATTCGGTATCACATGGGTGGCGATTATGTTAGTTGCCTGAGTGGAAATAATAAATGGTAAGGGTGAAAGAATGCTGTTTTAAATGCTAATCTTGAAAAGTGGAGGATTGAGACTTTTGCTTGCTGTATTGAGTGTAGGGAAGTAGTTTTCAGCAGGTCGGTATAAGTATGATACAATTTCAGGATGCATTTGTTGGTTTCTAGCAGTAGAGGTACTGCGGGAGTAATAAACGTACAATTCACAAGTTCCTGCTCCAGTTTTTCCACAATTTATGTTCAGATAATAAAGTGTACACTTGACAGGTCATTCCACCATCTCACAGCATTGCATTCCAACATTATTGAGCTATAGAAAATCAATTTTACTGTCCAATACTTTCCTTACATACCTTTTACATATTCCTCCCTTCAGGGCTATAGTCCAGCTGCTTAGATCTTCAGCAGATTGGGTTGTAATGTCCAGAGATGGGTCAGCTTTATTCCCTTTGGTCCACCAAGCAAGCATCAGTTAGATCAGCCTTTATCTGCCTATAGGGGAACCCCTAAAATAACCTTCAGGTCTTCAGGGAACCACGGCTATAATTAATATATACACAGCCCACATTTACATTAGTGTGGTGATCAGTACAGCAGTTGCCAACCGGTGGTCCGTGAGAAAATTTTGGTGGTTCGCGGCTCAGGCCGGTGCATCTCCGAGCGGGGTCAGAAGAAGGACCCAACTGGTGGGGCGCACCGCCCTGAGCCGTGGACCACATCCCTCATACAAATCCCAGGCTCAGGGAAGTGGGCCGGCTGTGTCTCTGGACACAACCTGACCCACTCTCCCATGGAAGGCCCAGATCTGCGATGGGAGAGTGGGCGGTGTTATGTCATGATGACGTCACACTCTCCCTTTGATTGACACCCGGCTCTCTGCGCATGGAGCCGGTCAGGAGCCGGTAACTTTGGTGGTCTGCAGGACCGAAGTAGCACTTAGCGACCACTGAGTAGGAAGATTGCTTCTTACATTGGTGGCCATTGGGAAAAATGTTGCTCTTATAGATTCCTATAATTACTATATTCACAGCTCAAAGCATTCAAAGCATATTAGAATGTTGATCAGTGGGAAGAATGTTTTTTGCATTGCCGGCTACTGGAAAGAATGTCACCCTTGCAGGTAGACAAAAAGATCATTGGTGCCAGGTAAACTGACCTGAGAGGTGCAAATTGCTCATGGAACCCCTAACAACCTCTGGAGGAACCCTATAGTCCCATGGAACCCCTGGTTGGGAAACACTCAGGACCTCAACCCAACTATGTGGAATATTTAGGAGTTTAAGAACCATTCCCTTTATTTCTGAAGAGTGGTGTTGAAGGGTCTGTGGTTATAATTGTTGTGCACCATAGTGAAATCTTCATGTTTGGGAACGTGCATCCAAAGTTGCTGGGTAGTTAGACTGGTAGGGCAGGAAACTTGATTTCTTCTGCTGCACTTTAGTAACACTTACAGTCTAGTTCCCTTCCCATCCTGTAACTGGGTGGTAAAAGAAGCATCAACAGACAGATGTGGTCATCTATCTGTCACTCTGCTCTTTAATTTGATCAACATGTTCCTTGCACTGCACAATTGATTAGTTCTTCGAGATACATCTCCAGGGAAGGACCTGGAACTATTGACCTGGGGGAGGACTACAACAATTTCATGGTGTATAGAAAAGTCTATGGGCTAAACAACGTGTGCAATGCAAAGTGTGCTAAGGTGCCTTAATGATCGGTGGGCATGCTAAAAGGTGGAAACCCTTAAGAATATGGTCACATCTTTACACCTTCTTACATCAAGTTATTTTGCAGCTTTGAGACATCCAACATCTTAGAGCTACAAGACACATTCCAAGACACAAGCCATATCAAGTTAGCTTTGTCCAGGTAATGGCCACTATGTGTCATTTATTGAAGGTTTTCTCCACTTAAGGACACCAGCCCAAAATATCCCATTAAGAATGGCTCAAGGGAAAATGCCCCTCTGCCACCCAACCTATCCTCCCTAGGTGTATCTCTTTGTCCTCAGTCTGTACTTATTATACTGGAATGACCTCTTGTGTGTTGTAGCAGCTCAAATTCAACTACTTTTAGCTGCTTGCATTTTTACAAAAAAAGAAATTTGATGATGTAAATTGTAAATTAACAGAGATTCAATACATTCCTGATTCAGCTTTAATAATGGAGACCTCTCCATGCAAACAACTTTTAAACTGAAACTTGTAAATTAAAAAATAATGAGATATATGGGATCTGCAGGACTGCCGCCTCACCAGGTGTAGTGCCTTAAACAAGAGAACATGGGCCGCCATAGGCCGACTATACGGGTTAGATGGGTAACAGAGGTCTCCCAGGGTCTCACGCTTTGCCTGGACTGTTGTATTTGAAGTTCTCTTTAAAATGTTATAATTTCAGTATTTTGTAGTTGTTTCGGATCTGAATTACTATGCTGACAATCTGACTATATTTATACATTGATGTATTGTGTATTCTTTTTTATCCATACCTTGAAATAAATAAAGAATGTTAAAAAAAAATAGTAAAACAAATAATAAACAAATTTAAAAAATAATGAATCATCAAATTAAAAATCATTTTACTTCATAGCCATTGGGTAGATTTGAGGTCCTTATAAAAGCCCTAACTCAGCTGACTTTATACTTTATGGTATCCAATTTTCTTTGGAAACCTTTAATATAGATTACAGTGGGGTATCTGTCATTCACTTCATATTCTACGGTGGCTCCTCTGCTGTGTGACTTATGATTCTATCAGTAATTTAATGCACATTTACCTGTAATATATGTCTACATTTATTGTCCAGGGTGCCGTTACACTTGTTTTCATATGCCGTCAAAGGTCAGTAACCATGAAATACCTGTATACAGAATTACATAGTTCAATTTCTGCAGCAAAGAAACCTCTGCCTGGAGCTTATATGTCACATTGGCGCAATTCAAATGGTCCTCAGAAGGGAATAGGCGCCATTATCAGTCTTTGATTCTTGCTCTGTTTGAAATTTGTCAAATAGACAGGAGGTGGGGAGAGTTTCCCTGATTTCTCTCATTTCCTTTTTTAAAGCATTGATCGTGTTCCTTAATGGGGACACCAGCAAATTAAGTTATCAAAGGTGATAACCATTTCATAATCCATCCAAAACTCATTTATCACTATCCACTCTGTCTTATAGTATGCTTCAATTAGCACACACTGCAGCCTATTCCATTTATTCCATTCCAAATGTGAAGCCAAAGGAAGAAATATTGGGCAGACCAATACCCTCAGAGCGATGGCAAATAATTTAGGATCAGGCTCCCAAAAACTCTTGGTGTACCACCTATTATGAGAACATTTACAAAATCATGATGCATTGGTATTACAACCTAGAGAAACGGCATTCCATATTTCCAGCAACATTTCCTGGCGATGCACAACAGAGGTTGGTTCACTGTATCACATCCCTTGAAACCGCCCAATGATTGTGCCATTTTAGAGGATAGTGGATGATCTTCAGACTCAGCTGCTATTTTACCCGACCCGCAGGGATCCCCTGACACATCTCCTTGGCCTCCTGTCAAGGGCCTCCCTAAAATACAAACAAAATGATTACTTTAAACCACAGCTAGGTGTTTAATTAAATTGCAATTGAAGTCTTCATTCCCTCCTACGGAAATATATCTTCGTAAGAAAATCCAAGATATTAAACTGAGGGCTGCTGAAGGACAGAATACAAGATCGTTTTGAGAAGCAACAGAAATTTGGGTGGCTTGGGACCAACTTCAAGCCATGCTGACCTAAACCCCTACTATTAACATAATAGATGTAGCTAGAACTTCATGGATGGAAACTATACTGCCCTCTCTTAACTCTATTCTTCTTTTTCTTCTTTCCCTTTGTATGTCTTTCCATGTTGGTTCTCTTCTAGTTCAGGTCAATATAGCCATATTGTACTTACCTTTGCGCAGGAATCTCACTGTTTTAAAAACAAAAGGATAATTCTAAAGAAGCAGATATTTTGTTATACTTAGTATTATATACCAGGATGTTTATATATATGGCTTTATTATGCTTAGGTAATGTGCCAAGTCATGTCTGTACAGGTAGTCTCCAAGTTAAGGACATCTGACATATGGACAACTCCTAGATACGAACGGGGCTTCCATGCTTGTTGAGCTGTCTCTCTTTAATGACCAGATTAAACTCTGCACTTGTTTCTTTTTGCATATCAAAGCACAGCTAGCTCCAGAACTTAATGAATGTCTAGGCTTCATAAATTTATTTTTTTTTTTGCTGTGTTTGTGATAAACTCACAGTGAGGATTTTATACAGTAACTGACACCACGCTGCCTAATAATATGTTAAGACAAACATCTGTCCTAATTGCATTATTAAAATAATGTACCTGTTCCGACTTACATACAAATTCAACATAAGAACAAACCCATAGTCCTTATCTTGTATGTAACCTGGGGACTACCTATACTCTCTTTTCCAATGCCTTCCTATAGTTTTATGGCATAAAAAACCATATGGTATTTATGGTTTGTACTTTACAAAATCTACAAAATCTTTCAAAAAAAATTCACATAAAAAAAATCAATCCCATATTTTCCTTTACTAATGTTTGGTCTTGGTTTGGCTTTGAAGCACATTTATGCATGAACGGCCTTGAAAAGACTCATCCTTGTAATCTTATTTAACATCGCTGCAGCACAGATGCCATGCAAGTGTTAATTGACTCTATCCATATTAATAATGTCTTGTATATTTGTACATACAGAACCCAAAGACATGTTGGCGGAGGGGGGGAGCCAACTCAGTTCTGTTCAACCGTCTGTTGCTGTAGCTTCAGAGCCAGATGTTCCTACTTCAGAATTAGCCTGCCTGTCAGATGTTCAATGCCTTTCAGTAATTACCCAAACAACAAGGCTGTACGATAGAAAAGACAAGTCCAGCTCTGAATGAGCAAAAAGCCTCAATCATATGCTGGAAAGCTTTCCCTGGAGCCCGCAGCTGTGGGCCGCCTTCTAACTGAGGTTCAGCACCATGGACAGCGGGAGTGGAGGCTATTGACTAGTCTGGTACAATTAACAATAGAAGGCCGCTATGCTCCCCTGCCCACTTGTTTGTGACTAATTTACTATAAAAGCCAATGAAGTCTGTGTTATTATAAGGGCACTGGATGGTAAATATTTGCTTTTATGTTCTCATTGTGTAGGGTTTCCATTAAGGAATACAAACAAAATAAAAAAACATTTTAGACAAGCAAACAGTTGTTGGCGGGAAGCAGCAAATTGGCAGCATTAACATTCATTTCACAAAGGGGCATTGCTTCTGTAAATACAATCGGACTGAAAATACACAATGTTACTACATTGGTGCCAGGTGGTGGCAAACTAAGGATGAGATGAAAAAAAATCTATGAGACGGAGGTGAAGATATAAAAAAAATACACATGTGCAATTATATCTTTATAAAACACCATAAAATAAATAGGGCAGATAATGTATATCAGTCATTTTTAACCAGGTTGTGTGAAACCCCAGGGTATCTCCAAAGGTTCTTTGAGCCGTGGACTTTCATTTGCTGGTACCTGCATAGTTCTTGAGCTTACTTGGCAGAGTAAGCAGCGGCTTTAGCTGTGCACACACCAGCGGGGTCAGGAGAAGGACCACGCTTGTGGGGGTGCACCAGCCAGAGCCGCGGACCATGTCTTCAGGAGCAGGGTCAGGGCGGTGGGTGGGTTTTGTCCCATGGGTGGGTTTTGTCCATCGGAGGCTCAGACCTGATATGCTGTGGTATTCTCTATACACTGGTAGAACTGAAAGGTTTGTAAAACTATATTTTAATATCACAAAAGCAAGGTGAATTTTAAGGGCATTTCTGTGGAAAGTAGGAGCAAGCCTAATAGGATGAGGAAAGGAGTTCCAGAGAGTAAGAGCAACTCTGGAGAAGTCCTGGAGCCATGCACGGGAAGTGGTTATAAGTGAGGAAGTCATGAAGAGGGGAAAATGGAGATTGCCAAGGGATGTATTTGTGCATCAGGTTAAAAATGTAGGTGGGACAAAAGTTGTGGAGTGATTAGAAGTTCACATACTCCTAGCTGCACATACAATGTGTTCTCCTCTCTGAGTTACATGGTAAATATAATGAAGACCCTACTGATCATTTCTGAAACCTGTCTTTTGTTTGCAGGTGTTATTCTGTTGCTATACATTTTAATTTTTGCACATTTTGTTTAATAACTTTCTGCAACAACATTAAACTTTATCACTATAACGTTCTATTTGACCACCACTAAAAAGTTAAACTGTATCTTTGTTCGTAAAACAGACCCAAAGATGAATGCTAACATATTCACAAATGCACATGCAAACAAATTTGAGATGCAATTACAGTAATAAATGTTCCCCACTGTGTCTTTGTGTCCTAAATGCTTTCAATTGGACCTAAACAAGTTTTTCTTATTTTATTTTTTCCATTATTTTTCAATATCTACATATTCACGATTCCCATTCACATGCTCTGGCCAATGAGGATGGCTCTCTGTTGGGAGCTAGAAGCTTCGGCTGTTCTTATTAAGGCAATATGGCAATGGTTAGCAAGTGTTGTTACTACAAAGTGACAATCATTACCCACTGCAGGCTCATTTGGCGGGGAAGCCCAGCAGTTTGCAAAGTGTTAGTGGTTGTTAAGACCACATAACATTAGGAGTGAGCAAATTATCTCAGGAAAAAATTGTTTTAATGGGCTGGTCTTTCAAAAGAAGTGGGAAGTGATACAAATCTGCTCCCAAACTATAGCGCCCTACAGTTTTTATATATAAAGTGAGGTGGAGCATACTAGAAAGGAGCATGGGTTTTATTGATGGTGGAGGTGGGGTACATGAAGCTTAAATCCAGGCTGGCACCTCCCTTTTCCATATAGCCCCCCTTATCTATCTATCTATCTATCTATCTATCTATCTATCTATCTATCTATTACATACCATTTGGTCTTTTGGACAGTTACATGCAGTCTCAGAGTTCTCATTTTCTTTTGTTCTATGACTTCAGTGGACAATCCACCAATAAAAATGTCACTAATGTAGCATTGGCACCAATCTGCATCTCCTATGTGCCCAAGCTGGCTTGCGGACTCAACTTCTAAAGTCCAAGGAATTGGGTTCAATTATACTGGATGCCATTCAGCCTGGAAGAGGGACCCAGTTACAAATCAGAAGGAAGTTCTCAACAAAGAGCGTGCTTGTCTAAATTTCAAGTTGTCTGTCATGCCTTCTTACATGACTTACATTATTGTTTGGAGAACTGTGCAAGGAGCATGTTGGATGTCTAAAGATCAAGACCTGTGTTAAGAAGTGGTGCAGCTCTCCAGTGTATTGCAACCCCAGAGAATTAAATAAAATCAATAGGAAACATTGACACTTTTTTTACTCTTTGATTGCATTACAGAAATAAAAATTATAGATTCAGTTGGGCTTTAAAAGCTTGAGGGCTTTGCGTGCCCAAACAGGCTTGCTGGCACAATTTCAGAAGTCCATGAAGTGGTGCAGCTCTCCAGTGTGTTGCCACCACAGGGAATTATAAGTTCAGTTGGGCTTCAAAAGGTCAAGGGCTTTCTGTACCCAAACAGGCTTTCGTGTACAACTCCAGAAGTCCAAGGTGCCATGGGCACATAGGAAGTGCCTTCAATGATGTTTGACATCATTTAGCCCAGAAAAGAACACAGATATGAAACAGGAGGTCCTCAGCATGGTCATGCCTACTTACTGAGTGCTTCAATCAACAAAAGCCAAACGTCCTGAGTTGGATTGATGATTGGAGCCCTGTGCAAGACTTGTGTTGGACCTCTGAAGATCATGCCCTGTATTAAGAAGTGGTGCAGCTCTCCAGTATGTTGCCACCAAAGGGAATTATAAATTCAGTTGGGCTTTAAAGGGTTAAGGGCTTTGTTTGCCTAAACAGGCTTGCTGGCACAAACCCTTTCAATAATGGGTTCAATAATGCGTGACATCATTTAGCACAGAAAAGAACACAAATATGGAACAGGAGGTTCTCAGCTTGCTCACACCTACTTATAGGGTGCTTCAATCAACAATAGTCAATCTTTCTGAGCTGCACAGTTGATTGGAACCCTGTAAAATGCACGTGTTGGATCTCTTAAGATCATGATCTGTATTGAGAAGTGGTGGGGCTCTCCAGTGTGTTGCCACTGCATGGAATTATAAATTCAGTTGGGCTTTAAAAGGTCAAGCACACAACTCTGGAAGGCCATGGCACCATGGGCACAAAGGGAAATGGCTCCAATGATGTGGAACATAATTCAGCCCAGAAAAGGGACACAGACATGGAAGAAGAAGTTCTCAACACAAAGTTCAGTGATCTACCTCTCCATGATTCATGCCTACGTACACAGTGCAATCAACAATGCTCCCACTCCCTGAGCTGCATTGTTGATTGGAGCCCTGTGCAAGGGGGGTGTTGGACCTCTGAATATCAAGATCTGTTTTGAGACGTGGTTTGACTCTCCAGCGTGTTGCCACCACAGGAAATGTTGACACATCTGTTACTCTTTATGCAGTTTGATAGCATTAGTGTTATAAACTTTGGGATTTAGGATACATATAGCGGGTATTTTCTATCATGTACAGTCCTTAGGAGGATACCTGAGATAAACAGACAAACAAGGGGGTACTTGTTAAATATTTAATATATTAAAGTGAAGATAACAAAACTGACAGGCACTGGTATATATATTCCAAACCATGGACTGCTCCTCGGAGAGAGATTAAAGATAATACAAGGACCCTGGAAATAATGAGGAAACATCAAGTGCTTTGACACATCAGTCTGCTCTTTCTTTACAAAGAAAGTAATCATATTTTGGAGAATCGTTTTCCTGCACATACATCGCAGTTATACCATGGCCAGGGCAATGAAAGGAGCCAAGGAAAGCAGCTACAATGGGGCCATTTATGCATTTGTGTGGAAAGTCTGCTATAACATTATGTTACAGCTTTGTCTCTTGATGAAATTGCGTTTCTTGCGCCTGATGGAACAAATGGTAATGGATTCTATGATTTAGATGAGGGTAGAAGACCCTTTATCTAGCTTTTCCTGCCTTGGGCTCTGGGAAGGCTTAATTGTACAAGTTAGTATTTCTTGTACAGGTACTTTTAAAGCACCCCTTCCCACTTCTTTTATTCTTTTATCAAGAAAAGGGAAAACGGTGCTACTTATTCGGCAATTCTCAATTAGTGCTAACGCATAGCTCTCTTCCAATGGATTGGTGGTCTCTGCCTAAAAACTCAGCACCCCAAGCCTATTTGGCAGAATTGATATTTTAATGCCATATTTTGGAGTTTGGGGTCCATCTTTCTGCAGCATCTCTGTGTTTAAATGGAACAATGTGGTTGCTATACTTTTAACTGACTATAAAGAAATGTGCAGAAATCATAACTTGCAGGCTTACACAAAATCAAATGAAATCATAGAACTTTTAGACTTAATAAATTGGGTTTTCTTCATTAAATTGAAGCAGATTGTTAAGCTGGCAGCACAATTATCTAATTTTATTTTATTTCATCTTTTATTTTAATTGCAAGATATTTAAAAGCATATTGCAAGATATTTAAAAGTGTAGGAAGATATCAAATATCTCAATTTAATCAAGCTATGTATTCACACCCCTATATGTATTTTAAATATTTACTATTTATACTATAATATTAAGACAGAACTGCAAGCCAATCAGGCTTTACTATGCTGCACAGTCTATGGAGAGCTGTCTGATTGGATAGGATGGATAGGAACCTTTCTCCTATTATCCAATTACAGGCTGGGGCAGTCCTAGACCAAGCTGAATTACTTACTGTGCCAGAGAATAGTGAGGTCATAGTGAATGAAATGACCGAGTTAGAAAACTGAATGAACAGAGTTACAACTTTTCTGTCAACTAGTACAATTTAATCATTTTTACTTATGTGAATATCATTGATTGCCTACACTTCTATTTTAGTTTAACTTCTTCACATACATTTGTAGAATGGAGCTTAAATATCCTTCTGCATTTTTTGTAATTTTAGGTCTTCCTTTTTCATGACATCCTGAATTGTATCATATATGCAAGTAAGGATGCCATTATTTCTTATGATCTGTACATTTTCCCTATGGCCTCTGTCATTTTCTACTATGTTATATCCAGAAGGTTTTAGGAAAAGAGCTACATGGAATAAACCAGCAGGATCTTCCAGCTGTATCCACTTACCTGGATCCCTCCCTGTCCTAACATACGGCACAGATAATGGGACATATGTGAGCTTGTCTTGCTCATTGGCACAACTTGGCAAGAGAAATTGAAGCCTAAGGCCATCTCAGCCTTTCCTTTTCACTAATGGGAACAGTGAAATATCAAAGATAGATCTATCCCTCTGGCATGTCTATGTAGTCTGAAGTGGAGACGGGAGGGGGTCAGGAAATCAGTGATCTGAAGATTAATATAGACAATGTCCCACAGAGAGATTTCTAATTATTTATTGGGTACTGTCTTCTGTATGGATCTGGCACATACACTAATGCATGGAGAAATGACTGTTGGGGCAGACTATTTCCCTGCCAGTAAAAACTATTCAAGTTCTGGTATAAGAGGAAAGAGTACATTTATGTGGTTTACAAATATCAGATTCAATAAAAAAGCTTTAGACCCCTTTCATACCTGTGGTGGAAAACCATGCAGTTGGTCACCGCTCGGCTCAAAGCAAAATGCTGATGTGTGTCCGGGAGCTGCACACTGAACATATTGGCACACAGTTGCGGTTGTGGTGCAATTCTTTTAAAAGTAACTATACAGCCAAAACCACCTTGTGTCTGTTTGGAACTGAGCTCCGCCATAGCTGTTTGCACCACATGGTTCCTAACTGCTCCTGTTCAAGTTGGGACCGTGGTTGAGCCTGATGCAGAATGCTGTGGGTCACTGAAGGGTTGAAAAAAATTAGAATAGTTTTAGAATAAAAAAATGCCACCTCCAATGTAACTACCATCACTGTGCATTAGTAGAACTATTAACACTTTAAAGCCGGCCAGCAGTATGGCTTAGCTGCACTTCCACCACTCCAACTATAGGAGCCGTGTTATTCAATGATGCTCCTCTCTTCTTTCCAAGCCCCCTTTCCTTCTTAGCCAATCACTGACCATATACAGAATTCAGTTTTGTGATTTCGCCAGGGAGAGAAGGTGCATCACTGAATGAGAACCACTAAACTGTGGTCAGAGCATTGGAAACACCATAGTGCTATGTGTGGGTTTTTCTACTAATAAGAACTTTGGTGTTTATATTGGATGAGGCAACTTTTTATTGTATATCTATCCTTTGAGGTTTGTTTTTAGCTGCGGTTGTATTTTTTAATTTATTTATATCTCCACCTAAACAATAATGGACACTTTGTTATTGTCACTTTAAAAACGGATTCATATTATCAAAACATTAGGAGTTTGGCAGATCTTCGGAGCTGCAACACCCAGCAACAGACAGGACAGATATGCCAGTTCCTGGACAGATGGTAAAATCAAACAGAACAGTAACAGCTGGCTAATGGCCAGGTCAGGTGCAGGTAAACAGACCTGAAAGCTAAACCCCTCAAAGCAAATCAATAGCCCAGTAATAGTAAAAAATAAAATAAATACAATAAAATATTAAAAAGCAGGCTTCTGCTGTAATACTAACTTTCAATCTATCCAAGGCTGTCATGGACCTGCCCACTGGAATGGCATCATCATGCAGCCCAGATACTGCTTACAAACCATTATTCTGGTCTTTTCCACCAGTGGGGTCAGATTTACAATCAGGTTATGGCCGTTCATGGATGGGTACCCAGCTTTCCATAGAATGTTCTACTTTTTATTATTTGTGGATTTTTTCATTTCTTTTTTTATCTTTTTATTTTTTGGAACTGCCCACAATTTTAAATAAAATATAGATTTGTCGTCTCTCAGAACCCCCTCATCACACTTTGTCTAGTATATGTAGGTTGCTCATGGAGAGGCACGCCGACTTGCTCCCTAGTTACGCCAAGGTTTGGCACAAGGACTCACATATTTTAGATGAAATCTCAACGGTAATCTCGGATGAGGATTGGCACAAGCCATTTGAATTGACTCATAGGTCCTCGAATTTCAGCTATCCTCAGAAAAAAAATTGTAAAATTTTAGAGTATAAAGACCCCTTTTCTCTGCACTGTATTTATCCAAGTGTAGTTACTGAATACAGTTAGTCCCCGGGTTACATACGAGATAGGGACTGTAGGTTTGTTCTTAAATTGAATTTGTATGTAAGTCAGAGCAGGTTCATTATTTTAATAAATGCAAATAGGACCGATGTTTGTCTCAACATATTATTATTCAGTTTTTGTATAAAATCCTCACTGTGAGTTAATCACAAACAAAGCAAAAAAACAAAGCAAATCAAAACTTAATGGAGCCTGGACATTTATTAACTTCTGGATCGAGCTATGCTTTGATATGAAAAAAGAAACAACTACAGAGTTTGTCTTGGTCATTAAAGAGTTACAACCAAAAGACTTCTTCTGCAAATCATGTGAACCAACCCCCTCCCCCATCAAGCCTCCGTCCTGCACACAAATGAGCAGGGAAGCCCAGTTCGTATCTAGAAGTCGTCCATATGTCGGATGTCCTTAATCTTATTTTTCCTCCATTATTATGTGTTCTTCTTTACCTTTTGGATTGTTAGTATCCACTACACCTTCCACTCGTTCTAAAGTAAAATATTGGTCTCTATTTAAAAAACAGGGAATCTCAAACATTCCATTGTGGAAATCTTCCAGGTCTATGTGTTTAAATGGCAGTAATTGTTTCCCACCCGGGAATGTTTGAGGGAATGTAAGATTCACTGGTAAATAAATAGAGTCCATTGTGTTTCTTCAGTGCTCAGATATTTATTCATTATTGCTATTGAATTCTCGAAGAGTGTTATAAGCCCTATCTACCTATAGAACTCCTCCTATTCTGTTACAGAGATAGGAAGAGGTTGAGCTGTTCTGTAGTCCTAACAAGCCTCCCCTCTTAGGGGGGACAATGCTGCTTCTTCAATAGGGATGAGCGAGCGCGAATAATAGGTTTGATCTTGCGGAACCGGAAAATGTAAGCGAGAACGGCCTTCTGATTCGCCGAGAGGTTGAGCTCTCACCGAACTGCATCATGCAACCCTGGAAAACCTCTGCGATCCCTGGGCACTAGAGGTTAATTTCGCACACTCTTAAATAAAAATGTTGTGTTAATAATGAAAAAGATAAAAATGTAATATAATGCAGAATACAAACTTGTAGATGCGATGGCTGCATTCATTTTCCTTTTCCGGGCTTTTTTTTCCCCCCTTTTTCTTTGCTTGGTGATAGTGCCAATAACACCTCCTGCCCAAGGGTGACAACACCCCACCTGTTGTACTTTATGTATGAAGATGCCACGAATTTTGGCGAAATTCGTGGAACCATTTTATCTGTAACAAATGTGACATTTGTAAGAGATACTTATATTACAATGTCAGGAGGTTCTCCTTTGCCGGGCATCTTCTCAATGGATGAATCTGTGGCTGCATTCATTGAGAAGAGTGTGCGATCCCTGGGGCACTAGCCACATTCATTGAGAAGATCCCTGGGCACTAGAGGTTAATTAACCTCTAGTGCCCAGGAGATTGCAAACAGAAGGATTCCAAAGAAATTCTGCGAATCCCCTGTGAATCTTCTTGGTTTAACTTCCTTGATCTTCCGATGGTTTCGCAAAATCGGTTTGCCAAAATTTCGCCGAAGAAGTTCAAGGAAATTTTCGGGAGAATGCCAGGGGCTCATCCCTATTCCTCATACATAAAGCACAACAGGTGGGGTGTTGTCACCCTTGGGCAGGAAGTGTTATTGGCACTATCACCAAGCAAAGAAAAAGGGGAAAAAAAAGCCTGGAAAAGGAAAATGAATGCAGCCATCGCATCTACAAGTTTGTAATCTGCATTATATTACATATGAATCTTTTTCATTATTAACACAACATTTTTATTTAAGACATTAATTTATAATACAAGGTGCACCTATTGGAATTTTGTATTAAGACCTTGCATACATCAACATGTATAGTACGTAGATGACAACCTTAATAAAAACGTGCAGATATTCCATGCTGGGCATTTAACCCCTGAAAAGAAACCATCACCCCTGTCCGTTTGCTTTACAAACCTAATAAGAGCCATATTAACCTGATTGCGCTCCATCCCTCCTGTCTCGATATGAAGTTATTTTGCAGAAGCACAAGCCACGGCTATCAGCTGCTGGAAATAATAGCTTGGGATTTGATTATTGGCTTCTACTGGATGACATATTTTATAGTTTGTCTCTTCGGATATATCAGTATAATTTCTGACCTTGCCTGCTTTGTGATGATTATGAGATCATTGTTGCTGTATTAACTTCCATTTATTGTTGGACAGACTATTCACCACGGGACAAGTGAATGAATCTAGGCAGATGCAATAGAAGTGTGCGGGGAGGAGAAAGTATCATTGTACTGTAATTCTGGCCGTTACTGCTTTGTATGTAGCAAACACAGCCTGCCTTCCTTTAAATCAGCCTTTCTCAATCTTTATAAACATTGGGGAACTCTTAAAATGACTTTTAGATTTTAGGGTCCCCCTACTATAATTACTATATTCACAGCTCACAGTATTATTGCATGGCGGCCATTGGGAAGAACGTCGCTCTTACAGATAGCCAAAAAGATCATTGGTGTCAGATAAATTGACCTGAGGGGCACAACATGTGGAATAGTGTGATTTGCCCCCCTTTTCTTTCTTTCTACAGTGCTGGTGCTGTAAACTCTAATCTAGAACTGGGAATCCCAAGATCCCCAACATGGCTCACGGGTTGCTAAAAATTGCTCCTATTGTCTGATGGTTGTTAAAGGCAGGAATGCTTTCTGCTGTGGGCCAGGACAGTAAAGAAACCAATACTTGAGATGGTGCATGGTAGGTAAGTAGGTAGATGGCACTGGACTTCATGGAGGAGGGAGGGTAGGTCTGTATCTTATATATGTTTTATATAAACTATGTTTTTTTTATTCTCCTTTTAGGTTATTGAGTTAACTGCCAGTGTGAATGAGATGCATGTAAAGTAAATGTTTGGGTGGCAAACAAAAATACCAGTTGATCTGCTAGCAGGGTTGGATTTACCTCAAGGCCGTGGCCTAGGGTGCTATGGCTTACTGCTATGACAGCTGTAATATTTTTATTATAATACATAAAGATGCTTAATATAGGGCTGTTCTGTCCACAACCATCATGGTTCCCACCAACGAGCCTCCACTTTAATTATGGCCGTCCTTCCAATATAGCCCCTAGAGCACAAGGCAGCTGGCCTAGGGGAGTAAATAAAAGTACAAATTTGGTCTGTCTACCAAAAATCCAGTAAGGTTCAAAGAACGCAATAAAACACTTGGATATGTAACTTCCAGAGTTTTCAGGTTGCATTGGGAAACGTTACAAAACTCAGCACTCAGCACCCTTTGATCTCTACTAGATAAACCTTTATAAAATATAGGGAACCAAAAGTCATGAAATATTTGGTGATCCTAATAGAATTCTGTGAACAGTGTTAAGCTGTTGCATGTTTAATGTAATAATGAGTTAGCATGGCCTTAGTTGTCCTTTAATATACAGGTAGTCATCGAGTTAAGGACATCCGACATACAGACAACTCCAAGATACGAGAGGGGCTTCCCTACTCTTTCATGTGCAGGACAAAGGCTTATGGTGGGGGTCGCATGACTTGCAGAAAAAGTCTTTTGCTGCTTTGCAAGCTCTTGTAACTCCTTAATGACCAAAACAGACTCTGCAGTTGTTTGTTTTTTGCATATCAAAGCACAGCTTGCTCCAGACGTTTTGAATGTCTAGGCGCCATAAAGATTTTTTTTTTGCTTTGTGATTAACTAACAGAGAGGATTTTTTACAGTAACTAACACCACGCTGCCTATTATAATGAGACAAACATCTGTCCTAATTGCATTTATTAAAATAATGTACCTGTTCTGACCTACCGGTACATACAAATTCAACGTAGGAACACAACTACAGTCCCTATCTCGTATGTAACCCAGGCACTACCTGTACAAAATATCATACAATTTAACCTTTTCTGATTGTAAGTCATGCATGACCTCTAACCAATGCTACAATTGTCAGGATCCCAAAAGCAACCATAAGCAGGTACTTGGTTTGGTGTCAGAGCTGCATCATTGTGCATTGAACATAATTGCCATATGTCATCCAAAATCCACATAAACAGACTATAAATCAAGTTTCACTTTCTGGTACCGGCTCCAAACTTCAAAAACTTTTTTATGAAACTTGTAAAAAAAAAAAAGCAGCCAAAATGAAATCGCTTTTCGTTTCACAAATTGATTTTTAAATACTTTTATTTTTCTGGAGTTCTGATTCCTTCTGTGATGCCTGGTTTTCTGGGACAGTTGCTGTTTTTATGGCTTTGTTCCTGGTAACATTTGTCACTGGAAATGTGCCTGGTTCTTAGTACTGATCAAATGTCACTCCCTTATTTTTGCTTCAGTTATTCTGTATGCGATGTAGACTTTTTTTAATTTGAATGTTATTCATGGTGAATGTTTAAATGTAAAATGTATAAAAATAATAGGCAGGTCTTAATCAGGTTTATAGTCATGTTACGGTCCTAGTAGGATGTTTCTTACAAGCTTAGGTACACCATCTGTGCAGGAATGGGTTGTCCTGGAAAAAATACCCAAGCCCATCTGAAAAGCTTTGGACCATAAGTGAGCAGGAATGCCAAAGTATATTTACAGTACTAACTGTCATGTGTACAATGAAATGAGAATTTTGAGTTTTCAAGGCTCTATAGTAGGGTCATCTGTCTCTACTACTTGAGAAAACCAAACCTCAAATAACATCCTGGTTGACCTTCAGCATATAAATATAATTACTGCAGGTTGTGACCTGTATCCTGATTTATGTTTTTTTTTTTAACTAAGAAATACCAATGACTCTCTATCGGACTACACCCCATTCCTCTATTTTCTGATACTAACCTGGTCATTATTTAGACCTGCTCTCTCATCTAATCTGCCCTGATCATGGCTGTCTTTGGCAAGAACCCAGCTCCTGATTTGGTACCTCACTTGGCTTCCAAACGGAATTTACCCTCCATGCTCTGCTCCTATGTAGCCGTCTTATTTAAAAGTGATGTGATCCTAAACCCAGTTTATCCTTGTAGTATGATCCATCCATTCCTCTAAGCTAGGGGTCGGCAAACTTTTATGGCCACTAGGCCATTTATGGGGTGGGCGGGAGTACACTAGGCGGACCCTGAGTCCCACCCAATCTGTTTCCGGAGCTGCGAGTTGCTGGCCGGCATTAGGCCGGATCGGCTGGGGGCCGTTAGGCTGGAACGAACTACCGGCTAGGCCGTATCTGGCCTAAAGGCCGGAGTTTGCCGACCCCTGCTCTAAAGAGACCAGGGATTCCATAAAGGGTAAGACTATCAGACAATCAGCTAAAGTAGGTGTGAACCTCTCAGACCAGCCATGGCCTGATCTTTTTGCTCTTAAGTAAGCACCAATTAGGTATATATCTTTAAAAAGTTACATAGTACGTCAGGTTGAAAAAAGACATGAGTTCATCAAGTTCAACCACTAGGGAAATTCATATATAAGCCATTCTGCTGTGTTCTTTTCAGGTTTTCCCCTGGCAACCCTTCCGAACAAGCCATACTTGTTCAGTCTTTTTCCAATTGTACTGATATGAACTTTAACTTTGCTAATCCTAATAGAATCCTGTAAACTTGCTACCTGAGGTCTGTAGAGTCTAAGATGTAGTTCTTGGGTTTTTTTTGTTTCTCTGAGCTAACCTTGAAGTGAATTTGCTGGGAGTCCACTCCTGGGAAGACTGGCTTTTAACTCTTCCCAGATTGATGGGCAGCAACAATTACTTATATAAAATCATTGCTGATGCCTTTTCTTCTTGCCATTGTGTTAGAACACACCTGAAAGCTCCAGACCAGTAAACTGCCAAAAACGTCTACTTTTATAGAGGTAATCACACTTCCGGATTAACAATTAATCAAGTGCATTTCATTAGCAGCCCCTGGTTGCTACTTACGTTCCTAAGTCCTATGAAAATGGTAAGAGTGTACTTAATTTTT
>NC_092866.1:53271470-53273397 GCF_032062135.1 Pyxicephalus adspersus | reverse complement strand
AAATACAAGTCTACAATGGTCTCTGTTCATCCCCAAAGGGTGGCATTGCTAAGTATATATTATCGTAGTAATTTTCTGAGCTGATGGAGGACTTTCTTTCCCTAAGGGTCTCAACCATTTGAATGGATGATACAGAAGTGTCACAAGTGTAAAACTCCATATGGTTGTCAGGATTACATGGAAATATGCAGTCTATGTTTCCAATGACCGTGTAATGTCAATGCAAATGCATCATATTCAGCAATCTGGGTCACCTTCACAATAACTTTGTCTGAGAACTGAAAGAAAATGGATATATAGAGGAATGTCTATAATGGGTAGTGATAGCTTGGTTCACCTTGGCTTGGTTCGTATTAATGTCCATGAAAATTCATAGGACACATTCATTTTTCAATAGAATTGGTTTCATCATTTGTCAAAATGAGTTTTTGACATGCAGTTTTTTTAGCTTATGAAATGATACATGTGGTTCATTGATTTATTGCAATGCAATGAGCAGTTTGTTTCTTAGGTCAGTTTAAGTGACCCCAATGATCTTTTGGATTATCTGAAAGGGTGACATTCTTCCCAATGACCAGCATTCTTCCTATTGTAATTATAAGAGGAGTTCCCCAAAGACCTGAAAGTTATTTCAAGGGGTTCCTCCATGTGAAAAAGGTGGAAAAACACTGATTTAGAGAATGTGTAACCACAGTTCTGGTGTATGCTCTAGTCCTTGTAAACCAGAACCAACAGACACCAAAATATTTAGCCAAATGCTAGGAACAGGCCTTAGCAAATGACAAAATATGGTATCTGGGCAGCTGGTACTTTTGAGAAGTCTAAAATCTTGGCACACAGTGGTCAAGGAAGCAGGACACCATGGTCACAATGCTCACCGGAGCTGGATGTTCACAGCCTTTGCCCCTAGATTTATAAGAACCTTAAATCGCCCTACCAGAGTTTATCAGAACTTCACATCTACCATTCTCAAACTTCCACACCAAGTTTTGGAATTTCGGCGGCTGGGTACAATAGTTCTTGCCCCCTGCCTTCTCTGCCCCATAGGTTGTAGCTTCATTTGCATTTGTGAAGATCCGGCTTCTTTAATCCATTTTTAAGCACACATGGCACTATATTTTATTCTTATTGTTTCCCATACTTTACATTTTTCATCCTGAACATCTAAAGGATAGATCCAACATCAAGGAGAATGCTTTATCTGATGGTATAAGTAATATATGTTAAATTGGGTCAAAAGTACAGATTAGATGGATGGCGGCTGTAGAAAAATTAGGCAAATAGATGCTTACTGATGTGGCTTAAAGTCCAACTACATCTCTGCAAAGCCTGGAAACCAGCCATTATAACAATTAGTGTTATTTACTTATGTTATCCTTGCATGATAACATACATTCTGCACAATGTAAAGTTTAAAGTAGGTATGCTGTGTACACTTTGCTAAGCCCAGCTCCATATCTAAGCCCCAAATTCAGGATTGTCTTCCATATCTAGTTTGATCTGAGTAAATGCAGCTCGATTCAGTAGGTCATACCTCTTTTTTAATCTTTCAAGTCAGTTGGCTGGTTTTAAATAAATTTATATAATTTGATTAAATAGGTGTTTTCACTAACTTGAATTAGTGAGCTTTCCTATATGTGCCAAAATAAAACCTTGTGGGAGGAACTCACTAGTGTCAGCAAACAATGGCCAACCCCCGAGGAAAAGCTTTTATCTAGCTAGAGGATGTGGACAGCAAAGTGTTGATAATCTTATGATAAGCCTGAAAAGGAGAGCTAGAGCAGTGTTTTTCAACCGCTGTTCCGTGGCACACTAGTGTGCCTTGAGAGATCTTCGGGTGTACCGTGGGAAATTATCCAATTTCAGTTAATTGGTCCCAAAATGATTTATTTACTGCAAAAAATTTGTCTTCATTTGTCTATACCAG
>NC_092866.1:53259908-53270600 GCF_032062135.1 Pyxicephalus adspersus | reverse complement strand
TAATAGATGTGCAGGGTAACAGTCTACCTATAAATATTTAAAATTCTTTTGGTAAGGGTTAGATATAGCTAAATGCATAATATAATATGAATCAAATATGTCTTGCAAGAATAGAATATGTAAAGTTGCAGTCAATTTTCTATTATTGAAAGAGTCCTAAAAGCAACAGAGCAGCTGAAGAAAAAGCCATACCTGGGCACTTACTTATTTTTTTAGACACATCAGGCCTCATAGCATATTCCAGAGCTGCAAGATTTTTGGGCCCGCTGTTGGCAGGTATGCAACTGTGATCAGCGGGGAAATGATCACCAGCCAAAGAGGAAGATAATGAAAAAGCCCTCCCAATAGGGGGCGCTGTGTAGCAGGTGGTGGAAGGCTTAGATACCTCTGAAAATTTCAGCATCTCATTCTACATGTCAGGATGGCTGATGAAAGGAGAGAGCAGCTTCCCACTGACAGGCAAATGACAAAACACATCACAGCTGTCATTGTCTCCTATGAGCGAATTTTGCTGCTATTGGGTTGCAGGTGTCTCTTTGCCTCATCTGAGGAACGTCTGTGATTTATTGTCAGCATTTTCTAGCAGTTATTATACCCTTCACTCCCCCCAGATCTGCCTCCTCACACCTCATCTCCATCTCTCTTATCAAAGGAGTTCAGCGTGAGCAAGTTCTGTAGCATAAAACTAAGTTCAGGGGGATGGGAAGAGAGTAAAATAATACATGATGACACTGCACATCTAGAATGTACCAGATCAGGAACAGACGCAGCTTAGGGGCCCATGACCCCAACACAAGAAAAGATTCTTTAAACATGGAGCGCTGCAAGAAATTTCCAGGCAGTGAAAGCACAGTCTGCAAAGTATTTCTGTACTAAGGAATAGATAAATGAATACACTGCTGAAAATGTTGGTTCCCTGGCTGCTTCTGGCTTTTAAAGTAAAATAAAATTATTGTCAGGGCTCTACTTCACCAGGAGGGGCCATGCCTATATCTAAAAGAATGTTATTTACTGTGGTCATCCATATCAAGTTAAAAATCTCCTTTAAGTAAAAAATCTACTAGAGACTGCTGGGAGAGTTCATTATTGTGTGTGGGATGAGAATTGTAATGTTTCCAGTATTTGTCTGCTGAAACATGTTCCTAGTGTTTAAAATCTCTATAGTTCAAGAGACCCTGGCTATTTACTGAAGCATGCTAATAGTCTTTTACTCCCCAATGCCCATACCCACTGACCATCCTATGCCCATGGCCTGTGACCATTCTATGCCCATAGTCTCCAACCATAATGTTTCACCATCCTTTAGTCTCTCATACTCCAATGTTCATAGCATGTCCATGCCTTTAGTCCCCTATTCCCCAATGCCCAAAGCCACTGACTGTCCCATGCCCATAGTTTCTTATCCTCCAATGCCCAAAGCCACTGACTGTCCCATGCCCATAGTTTCTTATTCTCCTATGCCCATAGTTTCCTATTCTCCAATGCCCAAAACAACTGACTGTTCCATGCCCAGAGTTTCATAGCCACTGACCATCCCACGCTCATAGTCCCTTATTCTCCAATGCCCAAAGCATCTAACCATCTCATGCCAATAGTTTCCTATGATCCCATATTCATAGCCTTTGACTGTGCCATGCCCATAGCCACTAACTATCCCATGCACATCGTCTCTTACTCTCTAATGTCCATAGTCACTTACCATCTCATGCCCCAAACCTCCATCCTTTTCTTATCTATAGCCGCTGACCATCCAATACTCATAGTCCCCTATCATCCCATATAAACTCCTCTGATTTTTCCATGTCCATAGCCATTACCTATCCCATGGCCATATTCTCCTACTCTCCAATGCCCATAGTCTCCGACAATCCCATCTCCATAGTTTCTACCATCTCTTCTTCCTAATAATGGTCGGACCCTCACCCCAAAGTCCCTTCAGGTCACCAGATACCCTGCAGGTTACCAGATGCATCCCACCCTGCAGATAAATCAGAAGCCATGAGTACCAGGACATCCCACCATACTGTTTACTGAGTGGCAAATGTTAACCTGACTTGGAGGTTGATCAACTCTGGATGCCAGTCACACGAGCAGAGGTCTTTTTTAAAGCTAAGCTCCTGGCACAATTGTATTCATTGTATGTATTTGTATAATAAACCAAAATAAATAAAAATCCACTTTGTTAGCAAAAAAAAATAAATAAATAAAAAAGACTGTGCTGTACAATGGTCCCTTGACGTAATTTTACAACTGAGTTGACTTCTGTCTTTTCCTATGGTGGAGGATGCAGCGGGCGCCTTCTACTCATCCTGCCATCCCCTTTCCCCTCTCCAAAGAACTGAACAGTGCGGTAATATTATTCTACCATCCCTGGGAACGATCTCTAAAGATCTTTTCCAAAGAAATTTGAGGTCTGTACGCAGCTTTAAGGTTTTATTTTAACCAAGACAGTAACCAAAAGTAGGAAGGTAACAAGTAGGGTCACAGGTGAAAAATGTTAACTTTGTCATTAGGCCACTTTTGCACTTTTCCTGCTGTAGATGTCCCTTGTACACAGTAAAAGGTTATACACACACAAAGCAAGCTTGACATGAAGCATCATGGGAGTCCTGTGATGGCCTACCTAGACAGTAAATGGGTCATGGAATGTGGTGATTATACCAATTTAGACCGCTGTTGGTGGTAAAGAAACCACTGACGAGCTCAGAATGGGCAAAAGGAAAGCGATAGATAGAATCGCCTAGTTAGGGAAGAACAAAGTGAGAGCCCGGCTGACGGTGTAGATTGGAACTCTCCTGGAAGAGCAGATTGCAGGCTGATAAAGCAAACATTAACGCAAAAAGTTTCACATTGGAGATGAAAGGCTTCAACTTACTTCCCTGTTCATTGAGGGAAGGATATGAACAGGGAAGTAAGGATACTTACTTATCTGTTCATATGGATAGCATGTAAATATAGAACAATAAAATGTTATTGGTTTGTCTAGGTTACCGAGCTGAACATTAGAGTTCTAGTTGAATGTCACTGCCATTAATGGCTTCCTCCAGAAAGTTGTAATATTAAAGCTGAATTCCATGGAAGTACAGAAATGAATAGAGCTGTTTTACCTGCCATGGAATGTGTATTTAAGTCAATCCAGTCATGAGATGTATAATCTTTATCTTATAATGTATATATTGACTCTGCACAGTAGCACTTCTCTCATCATGTACACGGTGTAATTCTCAGTATTTGTACCTATTCTGTATGTATGAGCACAGTACCACTTCTCTTGTCCTGTATGCTGGATGTAATTCTCTGTATCTGTTCTTATTTTGTATATATTAACTCTGCACAGTGCCAATTCTATTTGTCCTGAACTCTGGGTTTAATTCTCAGTATCTGTTCCTATTCTGTATACATGGACCCTGCACAGTGACAATTCTATTGTCCTGTATGCTGGGAGTAATTCTTGGTATATGTCCTTATACTGTATGTATGGACTCTGAACAGGACAACTTCTCTTGTCCCATGTAATTCTCAGTATCTTTTCTTTTTCTGTATGTATGGACTCTGCACAGTACTACTTCTCTAGTCCTGTTCCCTGGGGGTAATGCTCAGTATCTGTTCTTATTCTGTATGTATGGACCTGTGCACAGTACCGCTTCTTTTGTCCTGTACCCTGGGGGTAAGTCTCAGTATCTGTTCTTATTCTGTATGCATGGACCTTGCACAGTACCACTTCTCTTGTACTGTAACCTGGGGGTAACTCTCAGTATCTGCCCTTATTCTGTATGCATGGACCCTGCACAGTACCACTTCTTTTGTCCTGTACCCTGGGGGTAACTCTCAGTATCTGCCCTTATTCTGTCAGTATGGACCCTGTACAGGGTGTAATGCTTGGTGTTTGATCTTAGCCTGTATGTAGGGACTCTGTACCACTTCTTTTGTCCTCTCGGCAAAATGCAAATCTGTTTGAATGTCAGATTAGTCTTAAACCACACACTTATATTTACAATTCCAGGCTCACAATGCTGACTTTCTCCAGTTATTGTAAATTAGGCCCATGAGCCCCAGCCATACACCTCCATCACAAAAATGGGGTTAAACAATTTTAAGGCTAATTTGGCATTCTTTGCAAAATCACAATTTCAGCTTCATTTTCCAGTCATTCCCCCTCCTGTTTGCTCTGGTAATTCTTCACATCTCTGTAACCTTTTCCCCCCATAAAAAAAGATTTTTCAGCCTAATGAATTGAAACCCAGAGTAAGGTGCAGAGACATAGGGACAGCGAACGCCTGTCAGCCACGTCTGCCAGGGAAGATTTGAGGCCTCTGTGAAGAACGATCGTGTTCTTCAAAAGAATAAGCTGCTAATGAGAGAGTTTCTCAGCAAGCACAGACAGCGGGCAACATGTAGGAGTTGAGCAAGCATCAATGCTGCCACAACTAGCTAAAGACAAAGACACGCGGGTCAGTGTGTGTGTGTGTTTGTTGCGTGTTGGGGGTCTGATGGAGAATCTGAGACCACAACAAGAAAGAGATACTCCAAGAGAAAAAAACTTAATGTCACCAACCTAGAAAAGTAAGCGGAGAACATGGAAGTCAACACAGACCAAAAATGATATTTTGGTTTTGCATTCTTTCTGGCAACCTAAGCCACTGCCAGAGGCAAACCATATCTGTAGATAACCATGGAGGTGGCAATTTTTTTTTGTTTAAATCCTAAAAAGACGGATTTAATCAACTGCAAGTAGAGAGGAGTGAAAATGCCATGGTTGAGCCAGGGCTATTGAAGTAATGTCAGGTCTGCCATCCTGTGCAGCTGTTACCAAGCAATAGGGTGGGGGCATGGGACCTTTAGATGCACATCAAGGGAATACAACTTAAAAAATAATAGGCAAAGGGAAGTTTCCTCCGGTCACAAGCCTAGACCAGCCTTCAGGCTTCTGTGTAAGCTTTACAATAGATTTTGGAATGTGATTGTGCTCATTCAGCCAAAAGAACATTGTCAAGTACTGACATTGGATGAGATGAGGCCCTGCGGTCAGTTATTCAATGCATCCTATAGGTGGTTATTGGATTGAAATCTGGGCTTTCTGTACACTACTCAAATTTCTCCCCACCGAATCCATCAAACCCTGGCTATATAGAGCTGTCATTATATACAGGGGCACAGTCAAGCTAGATGATCAACATCAGCTGGTTACCAAAGTTGAAAGTTCACAGTTGTCCAAAATGTCTTTGATTGTTGCAGCATTTACAGAATCCTAGATCAGAAGGACCTGAACAAAAATTTGAGAATAATTTGGAGGAGTTTCTACATACAATGGCCATATCATGTACCTTCGTCACTGGGAACACAAATAGAAGTTGGCTCCCATTTCCTTCACAGCTTTACTTTCATCAGTACAATTCTAAAATTTGTGCACACAGCTGTCTTTTGGCATATCGACTATAAAGGTCACTATAGTCAGTTTTACTAAGTTTGAAGTGGCTAGTCCAATATTTTTGTAAAAATATAGATGTTTTATGTTGGATTGTGTATATATAACAGTGGAAGAAAACCTGGCACCTGGAAATCCAGAAAGACACGGGTCACTACCATCACCCTGCATTTTCCCGATGAAACTGCTGCAATTAGCAAAATATAATCACAGCATGATGCAAAGTCTGTTAAAGAAAAACACTAAAAGTTTAGCATACATTTTCTCCTATGGGGTTAATATACTAAAGGAATTCAGGCCGTTCATTGCAAGAGTTATTTCAACTTTACTTAGTAAATGACATGAAGCTCTGCTGAATTAAACCATCTAATCAAGTGAAAGGAAAATGCTGCTACTTTCTATTTCCTTGCACAATTGGATATTCTTTGCAAAGTGAATTTTCACCACATGGCTCAAATGGCTAATGCAAAAAATTCATATGGAAAATTACATTCTCACAATACTAAAAATAATAGTTTTCTTTAGTCCTGCCCAACAAAACAAAAATGAAAAAAAAACACTAGACATTTATAAGAGAAAAGCACATTTATCATTTTCTATCTCACCATGTTTTTTAGCAGTTTAAACATATCTGAAGTTTTCTGTCCAGAGACCTTCACCAAAGAGTCCATCCAGCACCAATAAACCTCTGGTTGGAATCCCCAAACTGTGACATGGACTTCTTAGTCTTTGCTCACCTCAATGTAATGTCCATCCAAAGCCGTACAGGGCTAAGGGAGGGTTGTGGAATGAGATAAATGCAACAGAAGGAACATTTGACAAAGAGTAGATTTTCAGTTTCCATTCATGGTTACAGATTTTCAGCCTGATTGTTGGCTTGTTTGTTGCTTGTCAGCCTGATTGTTGTCCAAGCAGTGTCAAATGAGGAAAGTCATGGTACCCCAAACCTAAAAGCCCAGGTTTGTCAGAGCAAGGGCTCTATTATGGAGTAGAGTGATGGTGGGTGGAAAAATGTGGGGGGCATTGGTAGACAAAATCAAAGCTTTGAGTTCTTCAATCAGCTGTGAGCAGCTTTGCTGATTACAGGGATGTAGGTCTGATTCAGCAGGGAGTGTGTTGGACTTGTGAAGAGTCCACTATTTCCATGGAGAGAGTAAAGCTGCGTACACACGGCAAATTTTTCTCGCCCGATAATCGGTATCGGCCAATTATCGGGCGAAAATCTGCCGTGTGTACCGTCGTGCAGTCTTTTCTCGTTGGAAAGGATCGTGAAAGATCCTTTCCAACGAGAAAAATTGCAGGTGTGTACGCAGCTTAAGAGTCCTTCTGTACAGTATGCTGGCAGGGGCCGTTCTTCTCAAATTAGCTTGTGGCTAATGCTAAAGAAAATAAACTGAAATGTATATGAACTAAAAGTCGGCTTTAACCTGTCAAACATTAGGTATGAAAATATACATGTTTCATATCAGAGGGGCCCACCCCTTAGATTGTAAGCTCTTTGGGGCAGGGTCCTCTCCTCCTCCTGTGTCACCGTCTATGTCTGGCTGTCATTTGCAACCCTTATTTAATGTACAGTGATGTGTAATATGTTGGCACTAAAAATAGTTTAATAAAAATAATATTAATTGAAAATCACATGCCAAAATATCCAGTGAATCCAGATGCATAAACTGCTAAAGTTATAAATCTAAATTTTCATGTAAAAGTCAAGGTTGGTCCCTGACTCTCTGTCATTCCAAGCCGGCCTCTTGACCAGTGAAGTCGTCCATTACTTTAAAAGAGCAATAGGTAGGCTTGGGCCACAAAAGGGTAAGGGCCAGACTTGATATCCACATGAAAAGTCAAGATTTGCATATAACTAACTGTTAATACCCCTGGAACTATTTTTTTATGAATATTGCACAGAAGGTGCACTGCTTATGCATTTCTTTTTTACATGCTAAGCTTTATCTGGCCAGGTTCATGACAAGTTTACTTTAATGAGCTTTAGAACAGTTTGAGGTCTTTTTAATTAAAAGTCCTGAACTGGCCAAGGGCTGCGTGGAAGGGCAGGTTCACGTGGCTCTACTGCTTGTTAGTAAAGATGACAGCTTTCTGTTTTTGGAACCAATACATTTTTTTATAGGGAAACAGCAAGTAAGCATAGAGATGACATTCATAAGGAAACTCTTAGAGATATTTAAGGGGTAATAACTTTATATATACTTTTGCCTCCATCCTTTATGCAAAAGAAACTGTGGGAGCGGTGAACCCAATCTTCCTCAATAGTCATATTGCTATTTTAGCATCCAGTCTTATGTGAAGGCTTTCCACCAGATTTTTGGAGTGTTTCTGCTGGAATTTGTACCCATTCAGACAACTGAGCTATGTGAGGGTCAGGTAATGATGTTGGATGAGAGAACCTGTTATGCAATCTTTGTTTCAATGCATTCTACAGATATTCAGGAGGACTGAAGTCAGGGCTCCCTATAGCCCATTGAAGTTTTACCCCCATCAAACTCTGCCTTCATATTGAGTCAACTCTATACGTAGCCATACTAGAACAAAAAATGGCCTTCCCTAAATGTAACCAAAAAGTTGGAAGTTCACAGTTGAGCACATGGCTTGCTCAGTTTTCTGTTCTTGGATGACAGGAGTGAAACACAATGAGGTTTTGGCTTTTGTAGACCAACTGCCTGCAGCTGCATGGCCAATTGTGCACTCTGAGCTGATTTTCTATACAGGTATAAATCGTGATTACCTGAATTATTATTTTCACCAAAGCCTTATCAAATGCAGAAATGAAGTTTACTGGATGTTTTTTTCCACTTCAGGGATTTAAACCAACAAGTCACGGGATTCTTCTGTACCAAAAGCTAAGGAAGAATTCGAGGGGTACTCTACAGTAACAAGATAGCACAATTTCAGTTTATAGGCATTGTTGCTTTCCGGAAGCATGGCAGAGCCAATTCCAACCAGAGTTGTACCAGGGAGCAACCGAGGTAGCAAAGCTTTGATCAGACATGCTTCAACCACGCAGTAGTAAAGGCAGCCGAGACTCTGTATAGAAGGTAAGGCCAGGTCACAGTAGTAAAGTAACAGATTGTAGATTAAGGAACCATATGGCTCTGCAGAATGAAGGCATTGAAATGGGTCTTCCTTCATTCTGACTTTTAAAAAAATACATTAACTTTAAATAGTGAGTCTTCAGTAATAAATTACAGCAGCACAGGAATCTCAAAAGCACCCCATGGCCTACTGAGCCAGAGATTAGCACCCCATAGGTGCTTCCAGGCTGTTCACCACATATACACTGCATCGGGGTCATCGGACTCTGTTGGGTCATAATTGAAGGCTGTCCAAAAATCTGTATGTGAGAGGCTGGCTCCAGCATGGTGGGAAGAAGAGGAAAACAAAAAATAGCAGAATAGGTCTTATGAACAGCAGAGCTGCAGGAAAGACATTTAACCTCATGGGCCACATGCAACAGGTTATCCTGGGTTGGCTGCCAAAGTGTCAATCTACCTGAAGATCACAGCATACCCAGCGACATCAGATTTCTGTGTTCTATATCAATGATGATAGAGAAATTATAATTTATGGGTCCCTGGCAATGAAGACATTGAGCCGGATTTAAAAAAGCTCTCCAAGGTTGGAGAAGCTGTTTGTTCCTCCTGAATATATCAAAGGATCTTAAGTATTGTAAACCACAGAAATGGTAAATGCTTTTATAGTCTTCTAAGAAACTGACACTTCCAGAGTAAATCTCCTTTGGACCCAAAGGTTCCTGTCTCTGACCTCAACTGTATTGAAGTGGGAGCTTTGCAGCAATTAGCAACAATGGCAGCAGGACAAGTATTTATTCTTTTCTAGTGCAGGTAAAGCCAATTGTATTTACCTAAACAATAGATCATTAATGACAGCTTCCATCTTTCAGTCTCTACTTTAAGTGCTGGCTAAGCAAAACCACTGTTTACCCAGAAGTCCATTCTGTTTGTGCAGAGAGTCACTTGCATAAATTTCCAGTGCCACAAGTCCATGCCAGCGAAGTCAGGCCTTTCAAAGCAAAGAGTAATGTTAAGCCCTCACAATTCTCATTGATTCTGTGTATTATTCGCTTTCCAAGAACACAATGCACACTACTCATGAATGAAAATGTTCTTTGCAAGCATACAGAAGACAATCTAGTTCTGGAAGAAATAATCTAGTACATAGCTAACAACCTGTAAAGCAATACTGGGAATTGAATTAATCTAATGATAAAAGAAAGGTGTTAGTGCAGTAGTACGACAGACACACAATAAACTGTAGATTTCTTTTATATGAATACTCTTTTCTAAATGATTTTGAACATATGTTTAGGACTGAAAAAATGTTATACATTATAAACAGTGCACATTAATACATGTTTCCATTCAGGAAGGTTTTTTTTTCACATTTACTGGTCTATTCTAGCTGCTATTCTGTTGCGGTTTATGGAGTTTTGTAGCTGAAGCTACATTTTACAAACAGAACAGAAAAAGTGGGAGATAGTCATAAAATCTTCCAATCAGTCCTAATCAAGCAACTTCTACATTATTCATCATTTAGAAAATCTATAATGTCATGGGTTAAACTTTGTATTTTTATTTTTTTTTCCAAAAATGCTACATTAGAGCAGTTAGCACAGGCGAGGGCAAACTACGGCCAGCGGGCTGTATACGGCACAATCGGCTTGTTGCTCCAGCCCCTTAGGTGGTCTTCAGCTCCGTCTAGAGCCGCGGAACACGTCCCTCATTTGTATCCCGGCTCATGGAGGTGGGCGGGCTGTGTTCCTGGCCACAACCCACCCACTCTCCTATCGCAGGCTCAGATCTGCGGTGGGAGAGTGGGTGGGGTTATGCTATCATGACTTCAGATTCAGCGGCGTCATGATGGCATAACCCCGCCCACTCTCCCATTGGCAAATTTTACATCAGATTGTGACCCCGGACTGAAAAAGTTTGCCTACCCCTGAGTTAGCATATGAAACTTTTTCCTCCACACTAACCAAAGCAAGTCCACGGTTAAAGAACAAATGTATCTTAAACAAAATGTGTGCAAAGCTAGCTGCAAAAATTGAAATCAACTAACTTCTATTTAATCAATAGGTCTGAAATATTTATGTAGTATGAAAAAGAAAAATTCAAAAACATGGTAATGTACACTGGCATGGAATCATCCACCATTTAGGAAGCTTCTCATGTGAAGACAATTGTAATCTGAAGGTGGCATATACAGTTAGGTCCATAAATATTTGGACAGAGACA